>NC_061107.1:133800293-133802793 GCF_015104395.2 Macrobrachium nipponense | reverse complement strand
AATTGGACGTACTCTAGCACAATATTTCGATTTTATGGTGAATTTATGAAAAAACTTTTTCCTTACGTTCGTGCGATAACTTCCGATAAATTTTTTCGTGCGATTGTCCTAATGTTTGCACCCTTTTAAATTTGCCGTTACATAAAGTTTTATGTATGGAATTGTGCGCAATTTCATGCACAATACAACAAAAAACAACCCATGGTTGTAGCTTTTATCAGTATTGGAATATTTTCATATAAATAACGTTAAGTGCAAAAAATTTCAACTTTCGTCAACTTTGACTCTACCGAAATGGTCGAAAAACGCATTGTAAGCTAAAACCTCTTATATTCTAGTAATATTCAATCATTTACCTTCATTTTGCAACGACTTGGAAGTCTCTAGCAACAATATTTCGATTTATGGTGAATTTTAGTGAAAAAAAAAATTACGTTCGCGCGGTAACTCTTCCGAAAAAATCAGAATTTTTTTGTGCGATTGTCGAAATGTTTGCACCATTTAAAATTAGCTGTTACTTAAAGTTATATATGAAAATGTGCGCAATTGCATGTAGAATACAACTAAAAATGATTGAAGGTTGTAGCTTTTTCTCTTTTTTTCGAAATATTTGCATATAAATCACGATAATAGAAAAAAAAAACCACGTTCGGTCAAATTTTTGACTCTACCGAAATAGTTGAAAAACGCAATTTGTAAGCTAAAACTCTTACGGCCTAGTAATATTCCGTCATTTTCTTCATTTTGAAACAAATTTGAAGTCTCTAAAACAATATTGTGATTTATGGTGAATTTTTGAAAAATATATTTACCTTCACTCCGCGCGCCGATTCGCGGCCGCAAGTCTCCGAAATACGTACATGGCATTATCCTAATATTTGCTCCTTTTCATATTAGTCTTTTTTATAGAGTTTCATATATCAAAATGTGCGCAAATTCATGAAGAATACAATAAAAAATAATTGAAGGTTGTAGCTTTTTCCATCTTTGAAATATGTGCATATGAAAAATATATATATTAAAATTTCGACATTCGGTCAAATTTAACTCGTCCGAAATGGTCGAAATCTGCAATTCTAATCTAAAACTCTTACAGTATCGTAATATTCAATCATTTGTCTAATTTTGAAACAAATTGGAAGTCTCTAGAACATTATTAGAATTACGGTGAATTTTTGAAAATAACATTTTTTTACGTCCGCTCGTTACGAATTCGTACATCATTTTGTGATAATATTTTTCCGGTGTTGCTTTTATTGTTTTACAATGTATTCATATATCAAAATGATCGCAATTTAGTGTACAATACAACGCAAAAAAAAGTAACTGGTTAGCTTTGACCGTTTTTTGTTCTGCACAGCGTGATTTGAATACAATTATGTATGAATTTTTTTTTTTTCGCTACCATATATCGCATTATTTACATATGATAATGATATTTTTCATTTTCTTTTGATGGTTGCATTCTAAACTTCAGGCAATGACAAAAAAAGAAGCCAAAAATGAACTCTTAATCTTCAAAAGTACGCGCGCTGTAATTTTTTGAAAAAAATATTTTTTCCACTTCCGCGCTCACTCCAAACCAGGCCCGGCATACGGGAGAGACGTTTTTGATTTTTAGGGCTCCGGCGTAAGAGGGTTAAGTTAATGATAAATTGGTGATCACTGGAGACATCTGCTCCTTGGTAACTCCTAACATTCTTCAGTGTTCTAATATTTTCCTGTTTGATAAATAAGTTATATATACATATGTATGTGTGTGTGTATTCATATGTATGTATATACACATATTTATATATGACTGGTAAAGGTGTTCTGTAACAACAGAATTCCATCTAATAAAAGGAGCCCATAAAAACACCAAAATGTAGAGAGAAAAGTACTATATTTCAGAGACTGCTGTCCTCTCTCTTCAGGTATATGAATGAGAAAAGTTTACAGAAAAGGTGGTATTTATACCAAGAGATTCGTCCACAAGTAAGCCAATTTAGGTCACCCCCGCTGATAATCTTCCTTTAATCTTCTTAAGCGTTGGTTGAATGAACACTGCGTCGACGATGTCTGATGTCCAATTCCCTTTTGAGATGTTCATTACCTGTTCTTCTCTTTTATTAAGGCCGATTCCATCATTTGACTCTTGTACCGGCAGTTTGCTGCTATAAATTACACGTGACATATTCCAGTTTATTCTATGGTTATGTTTCATTTATATGATTGAAAATAGCCGAGTTCTTGTTGTCCATACCTAACTGACCGTTTGTGTTGTATTAATCTCTGGGGAAGTGATTTACCTGTAAATCCGATGTAAGATTGGTCACAGTCCTGGCATGGGATCTCATATACCCCCGAGTCTTTGGGCGATGTCTTTTGTTGGACGTTAATCAGGGATTTGGCTAAGGTATTTGGGTAGGTAAATGCAAAAAGGGTTGGATTTTCCCAAGGGTGTGAGTTACTCTCTTAATCGTCTCCAGGTGGGGAATTTTTATTTTATTGTTGGGTG
>NC_061107.1:133782793-133795293 GCF_015104395.2 Macrobrachium nipponense | reverse complement strand
ACGTAGACTTCTTTCTAACAAGGCCAACTTCACTAAAAACTAACTCTGCCATTCGTTTTTTTTTTTTCACATTTATCTAATAGCTAAATGTACTGCAGTGGTCATATAGGCAGGTTTGTCAGTATTGGAAAAGAAAATGTAAAATGTACTTTGTTTTTCGCGAAACAGGCTAAGTAATTTGAGAACAAAGGAAATAGAGAACTACAAATTAATAAAAAGTGAGTAAAAGTGATGTCTTGAACGTACTTACCTAGAGTGGTAGGAAAACCTCCATGTTACTTAGCAATAAGCTTTACAATATGAAAATCGATTTCATGGGCGAGAAAACTTCTGATAAAAGATTTTACTGAGATGTCAGTATTCTCATATTTTTTATAAGGAAAATTTTTCATACTCTCAAGTCCACATTGTCATATTATTAACAGATTTTTTTTTTTATAGCTGTGCTTTATGTGCTATAGGGAAAGTTGGTAATAAAATGTAGTTTATTAGAAGGGAAGGACTATTTTTTTCTCTCCGAGAATATAAAGATTGCTTTAATCCCTTTCTTGCTCATGTATTGAACTCTTTTTATAATACCAACTTCACACACACACACACACATGCACATACACACACGCACACATACACACACCCACACACGACACACACACACACACACACACATATATATATATATATATATATATATATATATATATATATATATATATATATATATATATATATATATATATATATATATATATATATATATATATATATATATATATATATATATATATATATATATATATATATATATATATATTAGTATAAGCTATACTTTAAGTTTTGAGGCATTTTCAATAGTGTATTGATGTTTGTCAAGTAAATTAATGTTTCATTAACAAACAAATCTTCTAACATCTTATGATCGACATTTTCAGTTTTGATTTCTTTGGTCAATACATGATTTTATAGTTAAATGGGTGCATAATTCCACAAAACTTTAATAAAAAGTTATCACATTAGAATACTTGAAGAATCAGTATATCAAATAGACCATTTGTTTATATATAATTTTGAGAGTATTAGTGGCAGTATATTTTGTTTATGTCCTGGACAAATGCTGATGGTTCAGTTAGTAACCCCTAAAGGGTTCCTTAATGGCCCGTTCGGTAACCCTTTGGATGGATTTATGTTAAAATGCGATGGCCTTACACATTCACACTGTGTTGAAAGTTCATTTGATGAGAGTATTTTTTTTCTTTTAATTCGTGGCCACTTTGTTTCAGTGAAAATTCTTCATTTATAGTAGATTATTTTTATGTCCTCACGGCTTCATTGTGGTAGGATCCAGTCTACAAGATGAATAACTGAAGTTCCTATCTATTTTTCTTTTGTTATGCAAATTGTTATCCAAGAATTGAGGAGTAGCAAAATTAATGTTTACGTGGTTGTTAAGAATAATGCAGCAATATTGAAACCATGTCCTGAAAAATAGTTATCATAAGGTTAATTATTCGTGTGCTTCTGTAGATATCGAATGCTCTTTTGAGATTCAAATCTATACTCTGTTTTTTTCCATCTGTCCACCCGCCTGTGGTGTTTGCGTATGGTAACACTGCGTCCCTGGCTTTAAATAGTTATGCTGTGTAAGTTTTAGGTAAATAAAATGACATCTGGGAGTTCATATGCAACTGAAAAGTGCTTTAATAATTTACTGTAAGCGAATAATACCGTTAATAATCGAAATAGGATATTATTATTATTATTGAATGTAAGTTGAATGTAACTATCTTAAAGCCCGGGACGCAGTGTTACCTTACGCAAACACCACAGGCGGGTGGACAGATGGAAAAAAACAGAGTATAGTAACAATATCTGAAAAAGTTAAAAAGTTAAGTATATCTTAGTTTTACCAGACCACTGAGCTGAATAACAGCTCTCCTAGGGATGACCCGAAGGATTAGATATTTTTACGTGGCTAGGAACCAATTAGTCACCTACCAAGCTTATTGTGGGATCCGAACCACATTATATCGAGAAATGAATTTCTCTCACCAGAAATAAATTCTTCTGATACCGCGTTGGAATGTATCTGAAAAAACAAGGAAAGTTTATACACACACACACACACGCACACACACACATATATATACATACATATATATATATATATATATATATTATATATATATATATATATATATATATATATATATATCTGGCATGAATGTGATAGACCTGGTCTTGTTCGTTTTATTCAATTTGAAATCATCTGAGATGTAATTAACATTTAGGATTTTAGCCTAGATGTTACTCCCTAGCTAAGATATGGTACACGTATTTCAAATGTTTTCTACTTATAAATTGACAAATATATAAAATTTTTGATAAAGGAGTTATACATTGCCATACCAAACCTTTGTTTATAGAATTTGTTTATAGCGGTTTCACAATTTGATCGCTGTAAATCCAGTTATGATAATTCACTTTTTAGAAATTCTTATAACAATATCAATAGGCAATTTCATGACTAAACAGCATATATCAAAACTTACTAATCCGGTGTCGGGACTGATGGCGGTGTCGTGTAATTTTTCGTTTCATAAGGAAAAGTATTAAAGACCATGGTACGTAGATACACACGAATTGTTAAAACATATTAAGAAAATAATCCTTTGAAGCCCATAATTAGCTCTTTAGGCTCCCTCTCTAAACATCTAACAACATCATCACCACAGTTAACAACAATTTCTGCCCCCATATCATTAGTTCATTAAATTAAGGAAAATCTTGAATGGTAATGGTTTTATTTAGACATTCTTCAAATGCTGAAATGGACAGTGTTTAATTGTATCTGTCCTATCTGTATGTTGATAATTGATATTTACTGGGGTAGACATCTGATATCAAAAGAAGAAATACGAAACTCATACTTTATTAGTTTATGAATCCTCAGAACGACAACCAACTTTCTTTACATTTAATTTAAACCGAAATCTTATAAGATGGCTTGAAAATGAGAATGCTCTCTGAGAGGGTGTTGTCATGTTCATGAACAGACACTCTTTTATCTCATGCTGATAAGGCTTTCAGTATATTAAAATAAACTGGGCTTTTATGGCCGCAATTCTCTGTGTCAGTAACCTTTTGACACCAAATCTTCACTTCATTTTCTTTTTTTACATAGTTTGTGACGCAGGCGCTCTTTGAAATATGAATTAATTTCGCGGTTTGGTCGTTATTCTTATAATCACATTGTTAATGTTGACTGTGCTTTTATACCTTGTTTAATTCAGTATATCTTTCGTAAGTTTATATTGCTCTTTGTATTTAGAAACTTTATCTATATTCTATTTGAAAATTACTTTGATTTGATGTTTTCAAATAAAATCCCACAGAACACCAGCAATATTTCAAAAATCTATATTTTCATATATTTATCAATGCTTGCATAGGTATTCATGAATGGGTTTCCTATTTTAATAGGAATTGTAATCTTATAGCAATATGTACATTTCACCAGAGAGAAAATTTAATTTCATCATGTCCGATATCGGCTGAATGCGTTAAAAGATTTAAGGATTTATGTCGGACATTTCAAAAATTAGATTATTTCGTGTAGGTTGAAACTTACATCTGGTGGGTATGCTGATACTTGTGTGAATGTATTTCGAAGACGAAAACTAAAACATTAACAAGACCTAGCAATTTTTATGCACCATTCAATAGCAGAAAAAACATATTGTGTTGATAAATCCAATAGTTATAAGATTCTGACTGAAGTTTTTCATTAGGATTTGGAATCAGATACGTTACATTTTTTAACCAGTAGGCCGTGTTAATATTTTTTTTAATACTCAACTCCTGGGTTTGTTGTTAGTTTTGTAATTGCCATCTTAGCCCGTCATTATAGGTTTCTCTTGGACTCTTTTAATATGGAGTCTCGTGTTTCGATCTGTATCAAGTTCTAAAAAATTAAGTGGCTCATGGGCAATTTAGTGACTTACATGTAATTCCAGGTTATCTTAAGAAATGTATAATCTTAGGTACTTTAATACAGTAACAAATACAGCACGAATGTATATAGTTTTAATAATGCAAATTTAGCATTGTCTTGGAATTTCAAGAAATTGTTTATCATATGATACGACATCAATGGTAAAAAAACAAAATTAATTGATAACCTAATAAATAACATTCAAAATTAATGAGTAAGTGTTATAATTAATGAACAATAGCAATAAGCATCACAGACTTCTTTGTGTCTCTCCGCTTGTTATCAGGCGATAACAAGCGGAAAGATTAATTAATGTAGGAGTAAATGAATTAAGCCTAATTTAAAGATGAATATTGAAAATTATTATAACTCCCTTCACAGTGTAATGCTTAACCTTCTCTTGATGTATTAGTCAGTATATTTGTCTACTTCCTAATACCCGAGTCTACGTATACCTACTTTGCCTACTGAGCATGTCATCACAACTTTCCACTATACTAATGAAAATAATCACAAGAATGCTTAAAAAATCGCATGTAACTGTCACCTGATTTAAGATTATCTGATAAATCGTATCACGTAAAATGCAGAGGACGGCAAGAAAATTACAAAACTGGTCAATCATAAGAAGAAAACACTTTCCGGGCTAAACTGATCTAATCGACTCTTTTTAAGTCGAAATTGATACTATTACGTAAGTCAATAGCCCCTGACTTCGACTTGACATAATCTTTGTTTCAATAATACAATTTTCATTGATAATATAATTTACATTTGATGAATTTCCAGTTAATTCCTACATTTAACTTTCTTCATGCAAAACTGAACACAGTCTTTGTAGCGGAATTTTGCTTACATTATCCCTCTATCTTCCCAAGGTCACAGCCTCCAACGGCTACATTGCAGGAGGCAGACCATTGGTTTCCTGTTATAATCCATGAGTATAAATTTGAGCTTTATGTTTATAATAAATATATCTTTGGTGGGTGTGCACCGCCCACCTGTCTCTCTCAGAGCAAATGCCCAATTTCCATTTCCTCTCGATTTGTTAATTTTTGTTGCTTTAAAGAATTGTCTTAAAGGTTTGGATCTAATGTGGATACTACATTTGCCATGACTTTGGAATCCAAGTTTATATTGAGCTTGAAATCTAAGCTGGTTCTTGATTGAGTGCCAGTTCTGAGAGTCGCATACATGGGGCTTATGACTTGGAAAACTGAGTTAGCTCTCACTTGTGAATCAGGTAGACCTGCTTAAAAATTCAGGGTTACAGAGATTACAGAGATTTAAGAATCAAGGTAGCCTTGACTTTAACATCTGAACCTAACCTACTTTTAGCCTGGGAAGGTAGGGTAGATTTTTGAAAATTCTGGCCAGCTATGATTCGAAGGACTTGCGAATATGAGTTGATTCTACTTCAATTAACAGATGGGAATCCAGTTTATCCCCATACTTGTTAATCCAAGTTAAGCCTTTACCTTGTAATTTAGGGTTGTTCTGATAATGACTAGTATATTCAGGTCAACCATGACTTAGACTATAGACTACCTGAAACCTGGAAATTATAATTGGAGTACCTTGGTTTCCTTTAAAGTAATAATCGAATAAGATCCGACATAAAAAACTCATTTATCTTTGATTTTTGAATTAGGTAGCCTATGATTGGTTTGACTTGGCTTGGCTTCGGAATCAGGGTAAGCTACAACTATAGGATCCAGTTTGTTCTGAAAAGAACCTGAGAAACATAACAGGTCCTGAATTAGAACTCGAATTACTTTAGGGATAGATAATCAAGGAAATCTTTGACTTAAAACTTTCACTTACCATCTACTTAGAAACCCATACCTGGGGACCACAGAAAAAGCTAACATGGGAATTCAGACTGGTCTTCACTTTGGAATCCAGGATGACTGGCTTTGGAAACTGGGTTGGCTTCGACCTTTGACTATCAGGCATAGACTGGCTTTAGAACTACTAGTCATTATATACGGCATCTGAATTATGACTGGCTTTGGCAGGAGTAACTAGAATAGCTAAGAAATGGAAATCTTGTTTGGCCCTGTGTTGTAAAACAATGTTGCCCTAATTCAGAAGTCTTAAAATTAAGGATACTTCTTGGAAAACCAGAATGATTCAGATTTATGAACCCTAATTTGCCTTAATTTAGGAACACTTTCTGATTCTGATATAGAAACCGGTTTTGATCTGAAAGGACAATATGGAATTTCATTTAAGCTTAAGTTTGTTTTGATATCAAAATTTCATGTTGCTAAGACCTGAGTTCTGTGGTCAAATATAAATTGTAAATAATTTTTATGTGAAGAGGCTTTTGTATTTCAAGTTAGCTTCAAAGTGGGAATGGACTCTTAATCTTTAATATGTTTTGACTATGGCTCAGGACTTTATGTTAGATTGCGATTGTTATGATAGGTTAGCTTTGACCAACCATTATTTACTTTGACTTTGCAATCCAAATGGAGTTAGATAATGGAATTTGTTTTGTGTTTTTCAATTGGGACTTAACGTTTCATTAACTTTGGAACTTAGGATGCATTACCTTTGGGTCTTAGACTGCCAGTAATCGAAATTTAATTCTGGTACTTGTGATAGCTTTTTTTTTGGAATATTAGTTGGGTCTGACGGAAGGGTTTAGAGAACATCTTACTTGGAAATTAAGAATCATTTCAACCTTACAACCCATGCAGTTTCTGACATAAAAATCTTGATTACCTTTTTCTTGTTAATACAGTAAAGCTGTGACTTTCAATTTGTATTAAAACTTTGGATATATGGGGATGACTATAATCTCTACAAATTTTTCTACACATCTATTTTTTTCATAATAAACCCCAACTTTCAGCTTAAAAACCCTCCAAGTAAGTCACCCCTAAGTTTTACCTTGTTCAAAGGTTTTAATCCAAAATTGTGCGTCATAGGGTGTCTGGATTCACAAGACATTTTCACAGGGTTGCTGGATCCTGATAATATAGCAGAAACAAGAAATGGTTTTGAAAGTTATTCCATGAACCATATTTGAAATTAATACGCAATACAAAGTTGAAGAAATGTGAAGTTCTGGAAATATACGGTTTTGCAAAATAAATGCTGCTTTGTATTGGTTAGACACTATCACATGCAATTAATTTGGAGAATATGTGTTCTATTTTCATAACAGTTATATAAAAATTAAGAATTCTATTGGCAGTAACAAAGTAATTTATTTATGTGTTTTTTATGTTTTTTATTTGAGTGGTATAGAATATTTTTTTCATCTACTTAGGAGCAATATCTTCATTTGAAGGGATATAATAATGATGAATCGTAATTAGTATAATTTGTGGGTACATACATAGACTTTATTCGCAAAGTATACATAGAAGCAATTATAAATGGGCAGCAGAAATATCGTATACATTTGACCAGTATGACTTCAAGCACAATATATACACTGTAGAGGTTAGTATACATATAAGTGCAGAGCATAATGAACAAATTGACACAATTCAAATATATTCTCGGTTTCATTTGGGAGATTGTTTGCACTGCCAAATTTAAGGACAGATATTTTCCGGTAAAACGAGACGAGTCGTTAAATCTAGCCAAGTAGTGCGTAACGTTCAGGCTGCACATTTATATTGGCCTATCAAGCAATTAGACGTCCTGTATTTACTATTATCTCTAATGGATTTGTAGTATACGAGATTCTTAACTTTTTCTGAGAAGCTTAAAACCTGGTGCACTTGCTGTGTTCTACATATACCATAAACAAAATGGAAAGGCTCCTCCATATCTACATTTTTTTCCTTACTAAAATTGAACTTTGTCTTTGCAATAATGGCTTGAAACTAAAATTCCTGAATCATCTTGCTCTGTTCATATTAGCATTTTTTCGTATCCCAAGTAATCCATTTACAATCATACCTTATTGTTACTCAAATATTTTATTCATTTATTTAGTTATCTATTATCATTATTTTTTTACCTCCACAATTCACAACTGTACAGCATTGTTGGTGCTACGGGTGCATCAAATGAATAACATTTTTGTATTTACTAAGAAAAATGCTAAAATTTACTTATAATTGCTATATTGGTAGATTCATGCAACCACAATGCATCACCCACACCACGCATCCAGGTAGAGGTACATATCGGCGTAGTTCACCGCCATGTCTTTCACCGTTATATCATTTTAGGTAGAGCAAGGCCAATATAGTACTGTATTGACCTTGAGGTAGAGGTACATATCGGCGTAGTTCGCCGCCATTCCTTCCACCGTTATATCATTTTATGATCATCATCATTATCAATAACAGAGGAATTATCATTATTTTCTTTTATTTATGACCATTCCATATTTGCCATAGTATTTGGGAAATATTGCCATTTTTCTCCACACATTTCAATTTTTTGCTAAAATAGTAGCATCATCTATTAACAGCAAAGATTACAGGCTTCACCAGAGTCCATATCCCCCAGTGCGGTTTTTTAACATACGTACAATAAGATTAATATACGAAATAAGTATGTTGGAGCTCCCTGACGATTACCAACAGGCGAACCAATTACCACAGTTCTTAATATATTTTTAGTACAATTATTCATTAACATAATTGCCGTAACCATTACCGTACCACATCATAAGCTCTTAGGCCAGTCTCTTAAATTTTCCTCTCGGGACTTCATCATATTCATTGCTAAAATCTATAGAATGGATATATAATTTATCTCTTTTATTCACTCCATTGTCACACAAAAATCCTAAAGCAATTATTTGTTCGATACACCCTTCGTGTCGTTGAGTCCTGCCTGATACTTGTCTACAATATTCCATGATTCAAGTCTGTTCATTATCATTCAATCATAAATTTGGCTAGCATATCCATTATGCTTACTCCTCTATAATTATTACACATATGCAATGAGATAAGTTTAAAAAAGGAACAGATGATACAGATGCTGATTAATAGGTCAGGGCGACGGGTTGTAAATGGAGAAAAAGGGACCGTTATTTGTAAATAGTAAAATGAAGAAAAACCTAACCGCTGTTGTTTACGCCTGTACGTTTTTCATGAGGAATTATAAGCAATTATTGTGATGTAGCGAATGTTTTCATGGAAGATGGGAGAATGGAAGTGAATTTGTACATCAGTAAGATAACAGACTGAAGAAAGATATGAGTCAATGGATGAATGTTCAGAATGTCTGCTTAAGCATTGAGCAATTCGTCAACAGATATAAAAGTGAAGGTCTTTGTGGAATTATTGACTATTTGTAAGGTCAGGAAAATATTGACACTGCGGGACATTGTTAGTAACCTGAAATTACAAATGTGCTATGATTTACTATAAATAATGAAATATTCTAAAATGTAATTGGTTGTTTCATTATGTAGTGTCAACAGAGGATATAAATATAAGAGTTGTGCAGTTCATTAAAGGAAGTAAGGAAAAATAGTGTCAGAAAGGGACCAAGGTACTATTTGAGGGGAAGATCGATAGATGTGAATATCACAGTTTATTTACAAAGACTTTCTTGGAATGGTTCCAGCCATGATCCACTTCATATGTATAAGATGCATTCATATATTGCACAAGCTTTTAAGGAAAGAGATTAATACTAAAAAAAATCCAGATGATTTTGTTTTCTTACCAGAATTGACGATGAAGCGCCATCATGACACTGGATTAACCCATAGAAATATCGCTACCAAGCAATGGAGTCTTGTAACTATCAGTCATTTGGATGGAGTATTGTCTCTTTTGTGTGTGTGTGGAATCGTAAGGTCGTGTTTTAGGTCCAAATCATATAAATTTTCAAGTATTTTGTTGGGTAGTAATTCAGAAGTGACATCGTTCTACAGTTCTGCTTTTTGTGAATTGCTTATAAATTCTAATTTTATTTAACGCTGTTTTTGGCTGCACGGACATTTCTTTAACTATTGTGCATTTGTTTCCTCAACAAATTTTTTTCGTACGACTAATGCTTGGCAACTTACTTTCGATTTAACTTCTTTATTTAGTTATATATATATTTCATATATCATCAGTAATCAGTGCCAGTCAGTGAGTAGAAATCCCCTAAAATCCTTAATATACTTTATGATCGCCAAAAGGTAGTCAACAGCGTTGCAGCTTGTCTGCTTTTAGAGCCAGTAATGAAACATATACTTTTATCGTCGATGTTTATTCGTTTTGATGCGACATCAGTGAAAGCGCTCGGTTTGTTATTTTTCCTTTACGTAATTTGCAGAAATATGTCGTGTTTGAGCTTATCTTCAATGCGACCAAACAGATGCTTATCTCCTTCAGTTTATGTGAGCGTTCATGAAAGTGTTATCAATGGTTTGCCATTAATTTTAGTTAGATAAAATAGTTTTACCGTGTATAAAATAGAAATAATCACCGCACCTTTGAACAGTATGAAATAAGGTCACCTGAATTGCAAAATATAATTTTTCAAAGAATAGGGATTCAAACTTCGTGCCATGAGTTCATGTATACGGGCTGCTCTACGAGCTAGAGCCCGTGCTGGCACGAGGCCAATTTAATCTTAATTAAACAACAACAACTATGAACATCGATAAGTCGTGATTGAAATTGTTTTCAATATTTGACATTAAGTTTCCCGCTATGAATTTAGGTACTGCTATTTTCTCTGATTTCCAGATTAATCAGATGCTGTTAGGGGCCATTGTAAAAACTGCTCTAAACTTAAATTCCAGATTTCAAATCAACCGTCCGGTGTCATTTACCATGGAGATTGATTGTCTTTTGTTTTTCTTCTTTCTTTTAAACTTGAGTAGAACTTCCAGATTATAAAGCGCGCGCCATATAATACTGGCATTTTAAGCCACAACTCCATCCGGAATTATATGGTGTCATCTTGTAAAACTATGAAAAGGCAGAAGAATGAAAATGAAAATGGGAGGCCATGAAAGTCATTCGATTTACTCTGGTGACTTTTTCCCTTTTATAAGATATACTCGTAAGAGTTGAAGCAAAAACTATACACAGCGAAATGAATTTGTCTTACTGGCATGTTAATAAAGTGCTTTTCTAGTTCTGTACATCTGTTCTTCATTCTGAAAACAAACTACGAAAATAAATTTTCGTAATGTAGAGTTGAAATAAAACGCTAGCAAAATTACGCGTAGCCATAAAAAACCATACACATTTTCTTTTCAAGTATCCGTATTTGACCTTAGTTCAGACGTTTCGTTAGTATAAATGAAACATTCTAATTATGATAAAGCAATAAAGTCTTTGGGTCCTATTGATTACATAATATCATGTTTAAATATCTAATAAATCTATGTAGGTACAAAAACGGCAAAAAGATCTTATACCTTCTAGCTTTGTTTATATCTTCGGAAATGTTCATATCCTGATTTTAGAAACTGTTTTCAATGCAATTTTGTGTATGACTCTAAAGTGAAATGGAATATAAAAGGCCGAAGAGGAGTACACACAGGTGACATCGGAACAACTGTAGCGTTAAATTTACGTAAACTGATTAAGAAAAGGTGTCGAGGCGCCGCCATGCCCACTAAAGTTTATATAGAAAATCAATTCTCGCAAGGAATTGCATCTTACTTATACATCGGAGAAAAGTGACAGAAATTTGGAAATGCGGGATAACGGAAATAATATCTAAAGTTTAACCAAAATGAATGGTTGCAATTACCGTTGATCTTAAATGCACATTTTTCTTCTTGAGGTGCTCTCTGTGGCAGAACAACTAGAGTTTCTGGAACAGATGGCAATGAAAGACATTCAAACTCTTAAAACTGACGTCCAAAACGGCAAATACAGCGAATTTTAGAAGCACTTTACGAATGCTCAATTAACTCGGATATTATCTGGGTCTCAAATGAAAACAGGTTTTCTGCGTGGTAAAAGAAATGTCCCTTTCATTATCTGAACTATTCCTTACTATCTGCGTGTCGAGTATACGTTTAATTCGTGTTTCTATATCCACAATAATGTAACATGGATAAAAACCGAATAAATATTGTAACGAAAATCTGAATCCCCATTCACCAGAGTTAAAGTTATGCTCTCTCCATTTTGAAATCAAAACTTTTATATCATTAAATAGTGGGTTTTACAGAAGTTTGGGTAACAATAAAAAAGTAGGTCCTTCTAATAAAGAAAAAATAGGTGCTTCATTCTTTTAGCATGTCTCTATTTTTTTCATTTTTTTTTACCGATAAAAGACACTGATGATTTTTTGTTATGCCTTCGAAAATCTCTTGACGAATTTTAGATCAGATTATTTAGTATTCAGTATATATATAGCTCTCCATTTTTCCTTGACATTTAGAAGAATATTTCTTTAGCATTGACGGTAACTCGTTTTGATTTAAACGATATTTTTTTTTATGCCTCAGTAGCCTGGAATTCCAAGAGATTCACTGGGTTTCACTAAACTTTTTTGTTTCCTGCAAATAAGCACGAGCGTAGTTGAAATAAAAACAAAAGTTGAATTTGATTGACCGGGCAAGCTGAGA
>NC_061107.1:133757793-133777793 GCF_015104395.2 Macrobrachium nipponense | reverse complement strand
AAGCATATGTTTTGGGAGGGTCTAGCTCTTCATGGAGATTAATGCATTTCCTGATCTCCTTTTTGAGTGGACAGTCTCTGTCATTTTTTAAGGTTTTTAGCAGGATGGATGTGTTTCTCTGATCTATCCTATGAGTCAGAGATTGTAGTTTTTGTTTCATGTCTCAGGATGCATAGGTTGGTCCACATTGGTGCTCCTGTAATGAAGTCTTAAAGGAGCAATTGTTTTGGAATTACCTCAAAACTTTTTTGTTCAACGCTTGTGAGATTAGTGAGGTCGGGTGCAGCATACTCTACTGTTGATCTTATTGTCTGTATGTAGAAAATTCTGAGGGCATGGTATACGGCTCCCTGCCTTAGCGAGGTGATTCTTTTCATGGCGTTTTGTCTGCATTTGATCTTTTGTTTAAGTGTTTCTATTTCTTTGCGTGGTGAGAGCTGTATGTTGATGTTGACTCCTAGGTACATGAAGTTGTCTACCCATTCGATGGGTTTCTCCCATGAGTTGTATTGGGTTCAGGTCTGTATTGTATTTGATTGCCATTGCCTTGGTTTTTGCCGTGTTGATTTTTAGTCCTAGGACTGTGCATTTGTTTTCAATCTGTGTTATTGCGATTTGCATGTGTTGGTGGGCTCTATGCCTGTCTGTGCTGACTAAGCACACATCATCTGCATATATGAAAATTTCAACTTCATTTGGGAAGTTGCTGTTGGCTAATTTCTCCATTAGTATATTGAAGAGGAAGGGGCTGAGTATTCCTCCTTGAGGTGTTCCATTTTCCAGACTGAGGAATTCGGAGGTTGCTCCTTGAAAGGTAACTCTGGCTTGTCTGTTTTGCATGTATCCTTTGGTCCATGCTAGAAGGTTGCCTTTAACTGTCTTGTTGGCTAAGGCCGCCAGGATAGCAGCTGCACTTGCAAGTTCGTAGGCTTTTTCTAGGTCGAGAAATACTACGATTGCTTATTTATTGTGGCCGTCACATCTGCTAGACATTCCTGTGTGCCTATCCCCTCTTTGTAGGCATATAAGCGGTGGTGCAAGGGCCCTGTTTTCCACAGCAATCTGTTTAACACCATTCTCTCTGCCGTCTTTTCTGTGCAGCTGATGAGAGAAATGGGTCTGTAGGCGTTGGGCTCCTTTGGTTTGGGAATTGGTTGTGTGTTTTGTTGGTTCCATTGTGTGGGTCTGATCTGCTCTGTGTACGTTCTGTTTATTATGTGGAGATGCACTGTTTTTGCTGCGTTTCCCATGTTTTTTAACATGCTATATGTAATCATGTCTGCTCTTGGTGCTGTGTCTGTTCCCTTTTGGAGGGCTTTGTCAATTTCTTTCATTGTGAATGGTGTGTCCGTGTCATCAGAATTGCTGCAGGCTGTATTGATGATTCTCCATCTTTCAGGATTGAGTGCCACTTGTCTTTCTCGTGTGACTGGTGGTAGGTGAATTGATTTGGTTCTGTCTGCAAAGTGTTGTGCTAGTCTGTTTGCTTCAGCTTGAGGGTTGGGATGGTGTGCCTGTGTTGGCCTGGTCTTTCCTGATACCTTGTTGAACCACTTGAACATCTTTGCAATGGGCGTCAGTCGAGTGGTTTCTGAGCACCATTTTAGCCAGGTTTCCTGTTTAACCTCCTTAGCAGTTTGGGCTGCGTGGTTTACGACTTCTCTTAGGATCGTGTGCAACTCGTCGGTGGGGTTTCTTCTGAATATTTTCCTTATTCTGTTTACTCTTGAGTTCATTTCTTTGATTCTAGAGTTGTAGTACCAACTGTCCTTGTGTGGGGTTGCATTTGTTCTAAAGGCTTTCTTTGGCATGGAAATGTTTGCTGTGTTGTGCAGGCTCTCTACAAAGTCCTGTTGGAGTGTGCATATGTTGAGGGCTGGATTTTGAATGTACTGTGTTGCCCATGTGTTCATGTGGTTTTGAAATGTTGGCCAGTTTGCTAGGTCCGGTCTCCATCCTGCCGGAGGGGGCGGTGGTGGGGGAATTTTCATTATCTTTAGTTTTGTTTCGGTTGCAAAATGGTCACTGGTTAGTGTTGGGTGCACTCTCCATGTGCAGTCTTCTTTCAGGTTTCCAGTTATGAAGCTTAAGTCTAGCCTGCCACCTCGTAGGTGTGTTGCTTCATTTGTGTCATTTATTAGTGCAACGTCCGGAAATTCTTCCATTAGGATGTGTATGTGTCTGCCTGCTGCATTTGTGTGCTGTCTCGACTGTAAGCATGGGTGGTGTGCATTGAAGTCTCCTGCAAAGAAGGTGTTTTCTCTGGAGGCTGCACTGAAGAGGTTCTCTCCCTCAAAGATTTTTTCATGCCCTTTGTAGATATTGTGTATGGTGAGTGACGTGTTTGCTAGTCTTATGAGGACACTTAGTGTCTCAATCCCATCACCACAGTTTATGTTTCTTATTTTTTCCGAGGGAATTGTTGTTTTTATTAGGGTGATCAGCCCTCTATTTGAATTTGTATGTGGAGTTTTATAAACTGTGTATCCTTTGAATGTGAAGTTGTTGTTTTCCCTGATTAGTGTTTCCTGTAGCAGGATGACGTCGTGTCTTTCTGAGAGTACTTTGGATTGTAGTATGGCATATTTTGTGTTGGCACTGTTTATGTTCCATTGTAATATTTTTAGACTGGTGTATGATGAAATGTCTTCAGTGTTCTGGGGGCGTGTTTGATGTTGATTGTTTCCTTCCATCTTAATAAGGTGTCAGTGCAACAATCTCTTTCCTGAGGTCAGCTGTTAGGTTTAGGTAGGCGGTAGTGGCCTTTCTCTGGTGCCTGCTCTGCGGTGTTGTGCTGACTTTCGGCACTGGTACTACCGTCACGGGTGGAGTTGGGGGTGGGGGGTGTGTTCATGTGATTGGGTGGGGTGGGAAGTAGGGGTGTTTTCCGAGTTGATGTGGAGTAGAAGGACATGAGGTTTGAGGCAGGTGTGGGCGTGTTGTTTGGGTCTCTGTGGTATGTGTTCTGTTGTTGGTCTTGTTGTGGTTGTTGTGTAGGTGGATTGCGTCTTTGATTGGTGGGGGGTTTCTGCTGCCTATATCTAGGGTCTTGGTGTCTGTGTTGGCTGTGGTGGTGCTGTAGTGGGGTGGATGGTATCTCTGATGGGTTTTTTTTTTTCTTTGATGTCCTTTTGGTTTTTTTTTGTGGGGTCTTGGTGTCGGGTTGCTGTGGTTGTTTGTTGCCTGTAGTGGAGGTGGGATGTATTCTGATGGTTGCTGAGGATGTGATGTTTGTTGTGGGTGTTGTCGTTGTGTGGGTGGGTTTTGTTTTTGGTAGGTGCTGAGGGTATGATGTGTGTTGTGTGGTGTGCTGTTGCAACGTTCTGGTGGTGGTCTGGGGGTTCTGGCCTTTCATTCGCCAAATCCTCTTTAGTCTCTCCGGACAGCCTTTATGCCAGGCATGATGCTGCCCTTTACAATTTGGGCATTTTGCTGTCGTCCTCTCTTTCCTTTTGTAACGATCTAAGCACTCTTGTGTTGGGTGTTTGCCACTACAAATCCCACATATGTGTTTGTAGCTACATTCTCGCTGATGGTATCCAAATCTTTGACACCTAAAGCACCTTAGTGGTTCAGGGGTGAATTCTTCAGTGGGGAATTTTCCCCATATTGGTATGTTTACTTCGGCAGGCCTTTCTCCCTGGAAAGTTACAAGAACCTTTCTTGTTGGTTCTCCTGCTTTGTTTGTACACCGGGTGGCGTCTAACACAAAGGAGAGCTCTTTTATGGGGTCGATTGGGAGGTTTACTGGGTATCTGCATATGAGTCCTTTCTGTGTTCTGTCGTTTGGGTCCAGTGCTTTGCAATGTCCGTCCTTCCTGAGTACTTCTTCGGCATGTTTGTCTTTAGGTATCAGAATGAATTGTCCTGTTCGGGTTGGTCGTGCCTGGAAAATGATGTCCTTGTGTCTGTCTTCAATGGCTTTTATTGTGGTGTAAGCTGTTTCTCCTGGTTTTTGTATTGGTTTGAATCTCAGTCGTGGGAATTCGGTGTCTGATTGCAAGTTAAAAGTGTCCGTGTTTTGTGTTGATTTCTTCATGTTCTTCTTACTGTGTACAAGTGTAAAGCCACCATTGTCCTGTGAAAGGTCGTCTTCCGTGTCAGAGCAGTCTAGGGAGAGGAGCTGTTGGGTGGGATGTTCTTTTGAGTGTGCAGGAGAGTTATCAGGGGGAGAGGAAATCCGTGGTCTCTGTGTCACATGCTCGTCTGAGGGGGAGCTGGTGCCTGATCTATTTCTTCTTCTGGTCGGTGTCATGGATGTGATGGGGGCTGAGGAGTCGTCATGGATGATGTGATCTTGTGATATGATAGAAGTAGAGGTTGAAGGTTCCATGTCTATGGAGTGGATTTAGGATATTGTGAGGGGTGAGTGAATAAGTGATTGGTTGTGTTTATGTCACCTGAAGGGCTTGGATGTTTGTTTAAGTTATCTTGAAATCTGGCTTATGGAAGGCGCCAGCCTATGGTTTCCTGTGCTACTTGCAATATAGTATTGCGACAGTAGGAAGATTTGTCTCTTTGGTCTTGCTTCTGTTGGAGTTTTTAGACCTCAACGGCTACCAAATGTTCCACAAGAGAGACGGTGTTAATAAGAGAAAGTTATTTTTTTGAGAAAAGGAGGAGTGAAATTAAGTCTTCAAATTGCTTATAAAGAGTGAGAGAGCTCTCTCAAATCTTATTCTCCCTTGCTAAGCGCGCCAACTATAAAGTCGGCAGGGCTAAAATGCAGGGAAAGTCTGCAGCAAGCTGATTGGCTGGTGGCAGAGAAGCACAAGCTTGAAATCCTGCAAAGAAGCTTGTAGGTTTTCGTGCTGGCTTCTGATTGGTCGGTGGCTGCCAGTGGGAGGAGTCTGGGCGGAGCTGTAGCTGGAAGTGGGCGGAGTCTAGGAGTGGTGTGAGCCGAGATGTTGATACCACGGATGCCGAGCAGCAACTGGTGTAGGTGTTGTCAAGATCTACTCAATATATAGCGGCAGGTCAGCAGGGGGTCAACCGCAAGCTGCGTTTTCATTGGCTGGTAGCGCAATGCGCTCCAGCTATTGGTTGAAAGACGTTTTCTTCAAGACGCTTCTCGTCGTTGAAGGTTGCGCTGTTGCAGCCTAGCTGATCGTCGAGGTCTGGCATGACTTCCCTGGGCGCTGTGTCACGACGGCTCGCGTTGTCATTGGCTGATGGGCTGCTTGTCTCATCTGGTATTCTTTGATCGGGAGTGTCGTTCGGTCTGGTATTACTTGTGCTATTATTTATGCACATAGGTCTCCTTAGGTTGGTGGGGAGGAAGAGCACTTCCTGCGTCGTATTCAATGAGGGCTTCTCTTGTTGTATGAGGAGTGCCTCGAGCAGTCGCAAACGTCATTGGTCAGGAGCCCTCCCTATTATCTTAATATTCTTGATAATACCGTCGCGGGAGACCCCTCCCTCCACCTCCCGCCAATCATCGGAGATTACACCCTTGGTTATCTGTGCGGCAACGTTAAAACACACAAAAATGGAAACCCTCTCCGCCCCATCATCAGCCAGACACCCGCCCCGACATATATACTGGCCAAGCGCCTTAATCAAATCTTGACGCCATACGTACCAAGCCGATATAGTCTGCGCTCCTCTACGGAATTCCTCGAAGAAATCCGAGATTCCCCAGGAACAGGAACTATCGCCTCCTTGGACGTAGAATCGCTTTTCACAAACGTTCCTGTCGACGAGACCATCGATATCATTATGGACCGCATCTACAGGGACCCCTCTACACCCCAGCTAAATATCCCAGAAGTATCCCTGCGGGCACTCCTCGAGATATGTACGAAGAAGGCCCCTTTCTCCACCCACAAAGGCCAGATGTTCCGGCAAAAAGACGGAGTCGCAATGGGTTCCCCTCTCGGTGTCCTATTCGCCAATTTTTATATGGGTACTGTGGAAGAGAGAGTTTTCTCCAATATAAGAAAACCCCGTAAATACGCAAGATATATCGACGATATCTTTGTACATGCCGAGAATGAGGAAGAGGTTGAAGCTGTCCGGCGCATGTTCCAGCAGTGCAGTTCGCTGAATTATACCGTCGAATTCAGCAACGAAGGCCGGCTCCCCTTTCTCTACGTCCTCATCTCCAAGACAGACGATGGTTTAAAAACTTCGGTATATACAAAGAAAACAAACTTAGGACTTTGCCTGAATGGTGATAGCGAATGTCCTGCACGGTTCAAGAACACCACAGTCAGGGCCTACATTCGGAGGGCCCTCACGCACTGTTCTTCCTGGCAGGACACTCACAAATAACTCGACCGAGTCACTCAGGTACTCGTTAATAACGGGTATCCGAATCGACTTATTAAAAATAAAGAAGTCCGAAAAGCGTTGGATCAGTGGTATAGCGAGAGTGAGAGACTGCAGCCCCACCCCCATGAGAAGATCAAGCTGTTTTACAAAGCCAGAATGCACGCACGTCACCGTGAGGACAAGGATGCATTGAGGAAAATCATCAGAGAAAATGTGACCCCCACCGAAGCGACAAGAACTCGAACTCGTGATTTATTACCCAAAATCGACGTACCCGCGACTTATCATGAAGAACAACCCGACCCTCCCAGCAAGAGACCTCTTGAAACAGTCGAATGTAGTCTACCAATTCTCATCCCCCGTCCGTGGATGTCCCGGCTTTTACGTTGGTATGACTTCTATGAAACTGTCCAAGAGGATTTCTTGCCACGCACAAGAAGGGGCAATTAAAAACCATACCATGACAGCACACCAGGAAGCCATCTCCCGCGACGGTATTATCAAGAATATTAAGATAATAGGGAGGGCTCCTGACCAACGACGTTTGCGACTGCTCGAGGCACTCCTCATACAACAAGAGAAGCCCTCATTGAATACGACGCAGGAAGTGCTCTTCCTCCCCACCAACCTAAGGAGACCTATGTGCATAAATAATAGCACAAGTAATACCAGACCGAACGACACTCCCGATCAAAGAATACCAGATGAGACAAGCAGCCCATCAGCCAATGACAACGCGAGCTGTCGTGACACAGCGCCCAGGGAAGTCATGCCCGAGCCTCGACGATCAGCTAGGCTGCAACAGCACAACCTTCAACGACGAGAAGCGTCTTGAAGAAAACTTCTTTCAACTAATAGCTGGAGCGCATTGCGCCACCAGCCAATGAAAACGCAGGTCGCGGTTGACCCCCTGCTGACCTGCCGCTATATATTGAGTAGATCTTGACAACACCTACAGTCTACTCCGACCATCTGCCGTGATCATGCTCGGATGATACCGAGAGAAACGTTGTCCACTAGATCGACTTATATTTTTATTTGTTCATTTACTGTGACAAATAAATAAATTTTAAGCAATATCTCCGAAATGGACTCCTCCTGATGAGTAATATCGGCGCAATACTCGCCAGTTGTAGTAGCAGAGAGAAAGCTATTGTTAGAAAAATAGAGAAGACTATTTACAAGTTTGAATGCAGCAATATCTTTCAATAAAATAATAATAATAATAAGTACAGAAAGATCAACTCTTCATACTTTTCATCTCGATTATATATAAAAAACAATGTAATTTTGTATTTTATTCTTACACTCTATTTTGTATCATCACAGGGTGAAGGGCTGCATTCATCATGCAACAGTGAAATTCGAAATCTATTTTTTCTTAGCACATTCCACAGGACTCGTATTTTAGGTCGCAAAGTGTACTGGGAGAGTCACTATTCATCTCAGCAACTTCAATAACTATGGATTCGACACTAATATCTATCATTTTCAGTTATTTTTACACGTCACCCCCTTCCGATCCCCTTCTCAATCCCCTTCTTATCGGAGCTGAACATAGAATTAGAGGAAATCAGGACTATCACTATTCATCTCAGTATCCTCAAAAGCTATAGATTAGACACTAATTTCTGTCGTTTTAGCTATTCTTACACGACACCCCTTCTCAACCCCTTCTAATTGGGGCTGAATTTGGACTTCAAGGGGATCGTGAGTGTCACTATTCATCTGAGTGACCTCAAAAACTGTTGATTAGAAACTAATATCTGTCGTTTCCAGTTATATTTACCTGACATCTTTTTCCCGCCGCTTCCCTCACACACCCCCCTTTGGCGCTAATAATATCTTACCCCCACAGTATTCTTTCCCAGATGGTAAGTCATATGTATACCAAGTTTGGTTGAATTTACTGAGTGTGTGTTAGACTGTATGTCACACATACACACACACACATACATACAAACATATACATATATTTGTGTGTGAGTATAATGGAATAAGATGTTAAGAAGGCAATATTCAAGCAAGAATATGAATTAACTAGAACTAAGATTTAGTAGGCAATGACCAACTAGATGTATGTGAAATGGGTCTCAGTGCCAGGTGAGAGCCTCAGGTGTGTGCAGGTGTCCCGTAATGTTGTAGCGTTGGGAGGGTAATAAATCTTCACATTGAAAGTTTATGGATGATTTTCCACTTCTATGTAGAAGACTGAAATCATTTGGCATATATTTAGCCTAATGAAAGCTTCTTGTGGGATCCTGTTTCTGTATGGAACACAGTTGTTGACCCAGCACTGGGTGCCAGAAGTGGCCTTTTTGCTGCTGGTCTCTACAGCCGCTGCCGCTGCCATTTCTCAGAATCATTGCATAACAATGGTGCCTTTCGGGCACGCGATCGTCACTTGTCTGTCCAGTCTCTCCTCTTTATATCTATGGTCACAGTGTCTTCAACTAATCTTCGTACACGGTGTAGAAGAAGCCAACATTCACAATCTATTGAACAAGTTCAATCGAGTGCCCTATGGGTAGCAGGCCACCTGATGCTGTTAGAGAGAGCTCGATGAACGTAGGCACAGTTGGTGATATCGAGGTAACATAAGGGACACTCAGTGATACCGAATGAAATGATAATAACTTCACCATCATCTTATTTTGGAAGGTCACGAAAAGAAATTGACGCAATTACAACACAATGACAAACCGGATAACGACACTGACCTTATTCCATTGAAAAAGAAAAAAGAAAAAATTGACGTGTATAACATACGAAGAAAACGAATAATTTAGCATTTAGAATCGTTGCCAACAACGACAAAAACTTGTTTACCAACAATCACAAAAGATGAGAGATCGACATTAAACAATAGCACCACCCCTCAACCACCTCTACTCTTTAATCTTAGTTAAAGATCGCCTTTATATATATATATATATATATATATATATATATATATATATAATATATATATATTTATATATATATATATATATATTGTTTTTTTATTTATATATATTATAGGATATATATATATATATATATATAAACTATATATAATATATATATATATATTTATATATATATATCATATATATATATATATGTGTGTGTGTGTCTATATATATATATATAATATAATATATATATATATATATATATATATATATATATAGTATATATATATGTATTATTATATGTATAATATATATATATATATATATATATATATATTCATATACATATTCATATACTTATTTATTTATTTTATAGTGCTGTTCAGAGTCGATAAATTTTTATGCATTCATCCAGAATTATAAAAATAACTGAGGGGCAGTCTGTATCCAAGGCTTTTTTAGTGACAAGCATGTCAAAAAAGTGTTAAGCATTCTATAATTAGTTATTGCAATTACAATCGTACCTGGTTTTAAAGATTCTCAATAATATATATATATATATATATATATATATATATATATATATATATATATATATATATATATGCAATATAAAAACACTGTATCGTGCTTCTAAGAAATCAATAGAGGGATCCACAGTAATATCCTTGTTTATCTAGATATAATATATTTATACAAAGCTTAAAGCTTTCGTCCATCCTCCTGTGGACTTGATCACTAAGCAAATGAGACATGGTATTGGTGAAGAATTCCAAATAAACATAAACAGACAAAGGACAATGACATGATTAAAAAAAAAAAATTCGAACAAGTCATCGGGTCGTTTGCCTTTCCATAATTCGCTGTGATCTACGGGGCGGGACAAAGCGCCGGTCTTCTTCCTGAATGACATCTTGACGGTCGTTAACCAAACAGTAGTTTGTAGATTGGGCTCTGGAACAGGCGAAGGATGGCTATTTACATTATCGGATTGAAGGAGGCTGTACACATTTCTGAAGTTCTTTATTCTGGCCCTTTTGCAAATTTCTTCACTCAAAAGTAAATTGTTCTGTATTCCAGTATTCCCCTCAAAGGTGTCATTCAAAGTGATGAGAGCTCCTTCCACAATTCTCCTAGTGGTCCTATCCGCACTCTTATAAATAACTTTTCCTCCCTTGAAGTCGATGGCATGATCGGAATCCCAAGTATGCTTGGCAATGGCGCTGTAAACGTTGCCCAAACGGCAAGCTGCAACATGTTCACGTTTCCTCTGGTCCAGGGAACGACCGCTTTCACCAATATAGCATTTGTCACAATTTTTACATCCTATAGCATAGACATCGGTGTTTGGTTTTCTGCAACTGTTTTTGATAATTTTCTTTTTAAGAGTATTAGGGTATTGAAAAACTACGCTATAGCCATGTCTTTCTTTTCTAAGATTATTGGAAACTTTTTTCAGGTCATGATTATAAGGAAGGGGAAGGCATTTAAAATTAGCAGTCGAACAGCGTTCCCTAGGATTATAAAACATACTTTTGGCTCTAGAAAGACATCTGTCGATAAAAAACTTGGGGTAACATAACTTATTGAAACTCGTAGTCAAGAATTGAATTTCCTGGTCAATGAAACTAGGGTCACAAACTCGAAAAGCTCTATAAAACAAATTCGTCAGAACGTTGCGTTTGATTGTCTCGTCATGATATGAATAAAAATGTATGTACGTATTTGTGTGAGTACTTTTCCTGAAAACAGAGAATTTAAAAGACTTATTTGCATCATCCCTGTGAACAACCAAGTCTAAAAATGGCAGACGCTTGTCGACTTCCCTTTCCACTGTAAACGTGATGGATGGAAGAAAACTATTCAGTTGTAAAAGAAGCTGATCAAAACTTTCGGCATCGTCCTTAAAAACAATAAAGATATCGTCAACATATCTTACCCATATAAAAGGTTTCAAATCATCTGGAAGTTTGTCCACAAAAAGTATTTCAAAAAATTCCATACAAAGATTAGCTAAAACAGGCGACAACGAGGATCCCATAGCAACCCCTGCTTTTTGTTGATAGAAATCTCCTTCAAACTCAAATATGGTGGATACTACACACGTCTTTATAAGCTCACAAAACTTATTAATATGAATAGGTGGCGTGAATTTTCCTTCTTCGGCAATTTTGACCAAATTAGTTAGAACAAAATCAAGAGGCACATTAGTGAATAAGGAGACGATGTCCAGACTATACATAATTCCATCCAAATTTTTACCCATAATTCTATCAATGAAATCAAGATTATGTTTAAGATGGGAGCTAGATATATTACCCACCAAGTCACCCAAAACCTCTGCCAACCAAGAGGTCAAATCAGCCTGAGGAGTATTGCAGTTTGCTACAATGGGCCTCAAAGGGATGCCCTCCTTGTGGATTTTTGGAAGACCATAGAAATAACTAAACGAGGGTAGTTTTCTTGTCAATTTACTGAGAATAACCTCTTTCATTTCTCTGGTAATGTTACCTTTTATAATGTCCTTAATTTTCTTGTAAAACTTGGATTGAATGTCAGAAATGGACGGAGCTACAGAAATCTTGTTGTAAGTATTAGCGTCGCTGAGCAATCTAACTGCCTTAATAAGGTAATCTGTCCTACTCATAACCACCACACATACCCCCTTGTCGGACTTAGATTTGTGTTTTCGTCTGTGAAGAGCTTCTAAAAGACGTTTAGGAAGATGTACTGTCTTTGTGTTAGTGAATGTTATGCATGTATGTAAATATATTATTAAATATTAAGCTATAGACCTTATCAAAGTTTTTTTTTTATATTTCTTTTTTATGCATAATACATTCCACTTGAGAGAGAAAGAGATATGATTTCCTCCAAAACATTTTACTCGTCAAGGGATAACATCAGTCTTTGTTCTGAATAACACTCCTTCAGACCTACGCAGATTCTCAAGAAGAAAAATTCACCTAATAGAATGATTCATTGAAATGTCTTTCCGTCGTCGGAATGGGATGTCCTCGAGAATAGTGTACCCATTGGCGCAGGTTGGTTGTTGACAAACTTCCAGCTTCTCTTTCTCTTCCATCATCTCTGGCAGCAAGCCAAGAAAGGAGAATGATTGTCCTTCTGATAGCGGAAAGATTTTGGACAATTCTTTTTCCTTTTTTACACAA
This sequence comes from Macrobrachium nipponense, assembly GCF_015104395.2. NCBI lineage: Eukaryota > Metazoa > Arthropoda > Malacostraca > Decapoda > Palaemonidae > Macrobrachium > Macrobrachium nipponense. The sequence continues at coordinate 133,765,453 of NC_061107.1, read as the reverse complement.
AAATAAAATAAGATTCTATAAGATATGAAATGGTGAAGAATTTAATTCACAAGTGAAGCAAGATTTTAAGGGAGTAGTAGTTTAATTAACTTGGAATGTTTTTGAATATGCTCTAAATTAAGAAACAACATCAGTTTCCTTTAATTTATATTATGAGCATGACACCTAATCACTGTATAGTCTTCCAAACTCAGTTTTTGTTTTACCTTTAGTACAGTAGTTACAGACAGTACTCGTCTTTGATATCGCAATCAGATTAAAAAATATACTTATATACCATCATCTGTTCCAAAATGTCAAATATTTGAGCGTACTCGTAGTAGGGGAATAAGGTTCATTGTACCATCATGTTTATTTGAAATATTGAGAATTACATTTAACATATGTTTTCTGAGATTTGCTCACTTTGATGCCTTTTTACCAAAGCCGTAATAAACCTATTCGCATTTGACCAGATCTACAAATGCTGAGATTGCTGCAAGGATATATTAATTTTTGGATTACAAAATGCTTTTTGATGAGCATCTTTTGATGTGCTGTACACTAAAAGTATTAGGATTCGGAAAAAGGAACTTAAAAAAATTACACTCCTTTTCCATGCGGGTTCTAGGCTACATTTGCCTGGATAATACGTGCAATGCTACGCTATCATTCGGCAAAGTAGAATGGGAGATTATTTATACTAAAAAGAGAAGAATGGTAAAACTTTCCGAATATTTCCATTCTTAATAACCACATATCAGTTGTATTATAACATTACAAGCCAGTAATAGAATGTTGCTGTGTACTTACTGAAATGTATGAGAGCCAACAGTACCTAGATTTTTAAAGAAATCTGTTTATGGTGCAATAAAAGGATATTCAACGTCAATAATGCAAATTTCGAGGTGAGATGTAATTCAACATGCCAAAATTGAGGTATGGATGAGGTTACCATATACACTAGACGATTGGTTTTGTTGAGGGCCTGGTAATTAGTGAAAACGCTAATTGTGTTCAGCCTTCCTGCTCATTAATTATGTAATTTCTTGAATATGACTACTAAATTTTTAAATTTCATAAGTTCGATGTTTTAACGCAACGATGAACGATTTCGTTCAGTTCCAGAGAGGAAAGAGGGACGTTAAAGACGTAAACTTGAATTGTAAGAGCTTTGAATATGTTGCCTAGGAAATCGGTATATGTGTGGCTTAGGAATGATTCAGCTCTGGAATTTATGTTATCTTAGCGACCGGTGTTCTTTAGGTATTTAAGACTTATATTTATATAACTTATTCCCATTTATAAGAATCCTTTTGATACCATGCAGTGAAAAAGAAATCTTATGATAAAACAAAAAAAAAGTTTGCATCGAAAATGTACCTCAGAATAAAACGGGAACGAAAGCAACTTTGGGTATTTTCTTGGCACCTCCGGACGTCAGTTCAACGATCATTTAGGTAATTGAAAGAGACCTTTGTTGATCAGAAACACATTGAGCAACAAAGTGCTGTCAATTCTCTGCGAGAGAGCCATTAAAATGTTCATTTGGACAAACTCTCGCAATTGCCCTTTGCCTTAATTGGGTCTAACATTAATTACCACCAGCACTAGACCGAATCCACTCGTGCGAAGCAAAGAGGTAATCACTATCAGTAACTATCAAGTTCGGCCAGAAAGGATTTGTTGTTTTCTAGGATGTACAGAGCTCTATTTTGCCCTTCAAGTGTTTGCCTGCATTATCCTTCGTTCCTGCGAGCAAAGGAACTTTGCGTTACCAGTAAAATTGGTACGACTGTTTTAATCATAGAGTTTCTTTTATGTATCATCAATGTTCTTCGTCAGTGTAAGAATGAGTATAGTTCTAAATGATTTCATTTAAAGTGGTAAAGGTTGCTTTCTTAGAGAAATTCTAATTAGTTTGTTTCTAGCTATTCTAGCGTTCTAAAACATTAATAATCTGCTGGTTTATATTCTAAGCTTTATATTCTAATCTTTATTTTTGCAGCATGTCTGTCCTGTTCCCACTGCTCATGATTCAATCAATCAATCAATCAATATATATATATATATATATATATATATATATATATATATATATATATATATATATATTATATATATATATATATATATATATATATATATATATATATATATATATATATATGGGGTCAGTAACCTCGTCGTTGCGACGCCAGTAACACCTAACAAACAATATATCAATATATATATATATATATATATATATATATATATATATATATATATATATATATGCATATATGCATATATATCCATGCTGGCCAACCCTGCACTGCCCAGGAAAACTGAGAATGACAACCGTTAACGCTCTCTCTCTCTCTCTCTCTCTCTCGCTCTCTCTCTCTCTCTCTCTCTCTCCAGTTATATTGCCCAGCATTTTTTTACTTTTATTTCAACACTTCTCGCCCCCCATTCTTATTGTAGCTGAACTATTGATTAGACTTTAATATCCGCAATCTTTTACATTTCAATTTTTGCCCTTTTATACCCCACTTCCTATCAGGGCTGAAGTTTAACTTAAAAGGCATTGGGAGTGTCACTATTCATCTCAGCAACCTCAAAAACTATGGATTAGACACTAATTACTGCGGTTTTTTTTTTTATTTTTATATGTATATAAGGTTCTGTATACAATGTTTGTACTCAGTACCAACTTGACAATGTTAATAAACTAAGAAAGTACTTTTTCTAAGTCCCTGTTTTCACTCTCCTTCTTACGTGAATTTCATTATATATATATATATATATATATATATATATATATATATATATATATATATATATATATATATATATATAGTATGATTAATAAACGCTGAATACGTGTGACCATTTGAAAAGCACAGAATAGTACCCTGTCTTGTTTATGTGTGGGACAATTAAAATGCCCAAAATAAATTTTCCTGCTAGACCTATTATTAGCAAAATCTCAAGAGGATGCTTGGAGGAAAGAGAAGATATAATTATCCCTGATATCACTATAAAAACAATATTGACTTGATAAATGAGCTAAATAAAGTATAGAATAACACGGCTTTATTATTCGCAAAAAGATGATTTCCTGTTTTAGCGGATGCATTAGAGAACAGCTATAAGATATACCATTTCACAGGAACATTCATATAGGGTTAACCAAAATAAGTGTAATTTGAATTCTCTGTGAAATTTACTTAGAAAATCTTTGGTAGCCTTTTTTATCTAGTGTTGAACGATTTTCATATGAAATTTTTTCGGAAATAAAATATACTAAAATAAAATCAAACGTGAATTCCGAAATCGTCCACGGAATACAAAGTGCTGGCATAAACTGGAGATTGTCATTAGGGATATTGTGACAGGAGGATTAGTGTGGAGGTTAAAGGAAAGTTATACGAAAGTGTAGATAGTATACGGACTCTAGACGTGGCCGAAGACAAAACACCGAGAGCGGAAAATGGATGTAGTAGAGAAGAGGTTCTTGTGACGGTATGTGGTCACAAGATGAGATACGATAAAAAATTAATTCATATTAGGAACAGTTGAGGTAGGGAAGTATTGTAGAAAGTCCAGAAAAGAAGCTGACGTGGTTTGGTCACGTAATGCATGAAGATCAGTTGTAAAGGGGTTTTGAGCATGGAGGTGGAGGGAAGAAGCAGAGGAAGGCCAAAATTCAAATGCAAGAATAAAATTGCAAATGACAGGAATGTTTTAGGAGAAAGCTATTCAAAAGTGTAGATATGCCAGCGATGGTTTGTAGACTCCAGAAGCGGCCGATGAAGAAGGGCCGAGATCGGAAAATGGTTGTGGCAGAGAAGAGGATCTTGTGATGAGTGTGTGGTCACAGGATGAGATACGATCAAGAATAAATTCATTAGAGGAACAGCTAAGGTAGGGGAAGTATTGAAGAACGCCCAGGAAAGAAGCTATTACGGGGTTTGGTCGCGTAATGTGTGAAGTTCAGTTGTAAAATGGTTTTGATCATAGAGGTGGAGGGAAGAAACAGAGAAAGGCCAAAATTCAGATGGAAGAATACCATATCAAATGACATGTGGTAAAAACATTTAAGGAGTCGGGATACCTTGGACAGGGGAAATTGAAGAGGGCTGGTATGACACAGTAACATCATGAAGAAATGGGCAAAGTTGAAGTAACAGAAGAAGATGATAGTTCCGGGAATCTCATACCCTGCCTACCACAAAGGACAGAGGAGCCTGTCTGCCTCAAAGGGCAGAGAACCCCACCTGCCGCAAAGGGCTGAGGACCCTGCCTGCCATAAAGGGTAGAGGACCCTGCCTGCCTCAAAGAGCAGATGACCCTGCCTGACTCAAAGGGCAGAGGACCCCGCCTGCTTCAAATGTTAGAGGACCCCACCTGCCTCAAAGGGCAGAGTACCCCACCTGCTGCAAACGGCAGAGGACCCATGATTTTCCAATCTTCCCCTTACTTCAGAAACTCCAAGAGATTGGAGGCAGTCAGGGTACTCTGCCCTATAAGGCAGACGGGGTCTTCTGCCCTGTGAGGCAGGTGGGGTCCTCTCCCTTGTGAGGCAGTTAGGGTACTCTGCTCTGTTAGGCAGGTGGGGTCCCCTGCCCTGTGAGGCAGTCAGGGTCCTTTGCCCTATAAGGAAAGTGCCCTATAAGGCAGGTGGGGTCCTCCGCTCTTTGAGGCAGATGACGTCCTCTGCCCTTCGAGTCAGGCGGAGTCTTCTGCTTTCTCTGCCCTGTTAGGCATTATGGATCCTCTTCCCTGTGAGGCAGGCAGGGTCTTCTGCCCTTTGAGGCATGCAGAGTACTCTGCCCTGTTAGGCAGGCAGGGTGCTCTGCCCTGTGAGGCAGTCAGGGTACACTGCCATGTGAGGCAGGCGGGGTCCTCTGCCCAGTGAGGCAGTCAGGGTACACTGCCCTGTGAGGCAGGCGGGGTCCTTTGCCTGTGAGGCAGGCGGGGTCCTCTCCACTGTACGGTAGGCAGGGTCCTCTGCCCATTGAGGCTTAACTTCGTACTATGGTAGTTTCTTTCCATTTAGTTCCTTACTGTCTCACCTCTAGGTTGGTTGTGTTTTTATTTATTCCATTCTTACTTTGTTATACTTTAAATTAATTCTTAGACTATACTTTTAATTTTTATCTTTTCTTACGCGTATCCCAGCTGTAAATACCGAATTATAAATGATCAGTACTTCGTCACCGGAAGGACAGGCTTAGTCGTGCAAGTCACTTATTATAATTATCGTTGTTTGAAAACCTGGCAGCTGTTCGAATCCTGCCGGTGGCGAACTCGTTATATTTCCCTACATGTACACACATCCAAACAGCACACAGATATATATATATATAGTATATATATATATATGATATATATATTATATATATATATATATATCTATATATATAACATATATATATATATAGGTATATATATATATATATATATATATATGGTTATATATATATATATATACTATATATATATATATATATATATATTTATATACTATATATATATATTATTACATTATATATATGATATATAATATATATATATATATATATATATATATTATAATAATATACATATATAATAATATAATATACTATATATATATATATATATGGTTATTATATAATATATATTATATATATAATATATATATATACATATATATATATATGTATATATAATTATATATTTATTTTATTAATATATATATATATATAACTATAATTATAACATTTATATATATAATTATATTTTATTATTGTATTTAATTAATATATATATATATGTATATATATGTATATATTATATATATATATATGTATGGTATTGTATGTATATTATCTCCCATGTCCACCTGTTTTTTTTTTAATTTTTATTTTATTTTTTTATATTTTTAATATTTTTTTTCTTTTTTGTTTTTTTTTTTGTTTTTTAAATTTTTTTTTATATTTTTTTTATTTTTTTGTTTTTTTTTTTATTTTTTGAAGGAAATTAGTTTACGTAAACGGCATAATTTGTAATTTAACGTAACACCTGTTTTAGATAATTTTAATTTTATGCATTTTGGTCTCTGACAACAAGAAAAGTTTAAATTTTAAATCTAAATTTTTTGTTTAATTCATAAATTGGTATATTGAGAAAATTTCGATGGCTTCTATGGCAGTAAGCATACAGATTCCCGAAAGCTATCCTGAAAGTTTTAAATTCAAATATATGTACATTTCCATATTTGTGGATTTGTTTCTCCAAAGATTTTTTTTAATTTTATCACTTATTATCATTATATTACTGTTATTATTATTACCATAGTTGTTACTTGATACTCTTTCTTGTTCCTCCTCTTCTCGAAAACACCATCACTTCTATGAAAATGCGAAGGGTTTCAGCTGGTAGACACCTGTCGATTCTCAAGATGTATATATATATATATATATATATATATATATATATATATATATATATATATATATATATATATATATATATATATATATATAGTATATATATATAACATATATATAGTATATATATAGTATATATATATATATATATATACATATATATATGTATATATATATATATATATATATATATATATATATATATAATATATATATATATATATAACATATATATATATATATATATATATATATATATCATATATCATATATATATGTATACATATATATATATATATACATATATATATATATATATATATATATACTATATATATATATATATATATATATATATATATATATATATATATGTATGTATGTATATTATCTCCATGTCCACCTGAATGAAATTTTAGTTACGTAAACGCATAATTTGTAATTTAACGTAACACCTGTTTTAGATAATTTTATGCATTTGTCTATGACAACAAGAAAAGTTTAAATTTTAATCTAATTTTTAATTCATAAATTGGTATATTGAGAAAATTTCGATGGCTTCTATGGCAGTAAGCATACAGATTCCCGAAAGCTATCCTGAAAGTTTTAAATTCAAATATATGTACATTTCCATATTTGTGGATTTGTTTCTCCAAAGATTTTTTTTAATTATCACTTATTATCATTATTATTACTGTTATTATTATTACCATAGTTGTTACTTAGATACTCTTTCTTGTTCCTCCTCTTCTCGAAAACACCATCACTTCTATGAAAATGCGAAGGGTTTCAGCTGGTAGACACCTGTCGATTCTCAAGATAGACGCTGTACATACAGATTCACATATCGCCTATAAATGACAAAAGGAACAATGTGCTAGATCTCAGTCCATTTCAAATCATTGATTGGAACTGAACTCTTGTCTATTAAATTAGGAGCGGTTGACATAAAAAATTAACCAACCCCGGAGACAGGTTTTTATGCGTGCATTACTACAGAGCGATCTACGCTATCGTATGTTGCCAATATCGTTTTATATAATAGAATAGTAGTGATAATAAAAGACTGGTCTCATGAAATGCATCGTTTCCTCGACAGGCAATAAAAATCAGTCAGCCATGTTCTGCCGCTTGGTCTCGTTTCTGTCAGCGCTCGCAATGGTTGCAGGTAAAGTTACCACCCTTTGTCCTGTTCGTTGGTTAACGGTACTTTTGCTGTGAACAATAAAACATATTTGAGGGCGAGGCTGCCATTATGT
>NC_061107.1:133740706-133752293 GCF_015104395.2 Macrobrachium nipponense | reverse complement strand
AGGGTATGGTATTGCTACCCCATGTTCTAGCAATTGGGTAACTGTCAGGCTATTCAAAGGAATAAGAGTGCAATGCTATAATTTTCCTTACCTTATCTCGCTTAATACTGAAGGAGAGATCGACATTAGTGACAGACGAAACTCTCAGTGTGCCACAGATTATCATTGTGAGTTTCTCTACCTTTAGGTACCTTACATAAATGTACCTACAACCATTAGTATAGCTAAATATCACTGGATCATTGTAGTACCAAGTGTTAAGGAGAGCAACAAACGAACTTGTAATATGAAATAAAGATGTTCTCTTAATATCAGCTAAAGTTTTTCATCACACCTCTCCATGCATCCAAGCATCTATTTTCCTCCTAACCTGAAATACTTTTTTTTTCTTTCTTCCTTCCTTTCCAAATAATCTTCGGCTGAAAACTGTATTGACAGAAGTCAACAGACTATAAACCCAAAGGGACTCCAAAGACAAATCAGTCTCGAAAAGCAAAGAAAATAATAGTAAAAGTGATAGATAAATAAAACATGATGGACCAGAAACTAAAACCAATAAACATGATATTCAAGAGATGTCAGCAAAAAACAAACAGGAATTAATTTGCTCCATGCTTAAATATTTGGAGACCAGAAGGGCTCTACAGCTCACTGCACAAACTATTCTACACTTAAGCTGTAGAGCTTGATAAAACTCATGGCAAATTAAACAGTATTAAACCTATTGCTAGTCGTTTTTTTTTTTTTTGGAAAATCGCATAACATCGTACCTTGCAACTTGGCTCCCAATTTAAATTTCTTTAGCGTCTATAACATCGCGCTTTTTATGTAATTTTGTCAAAAATGGTTCCATTGCTGTGCTCGTTTCGTTCTCTTTCGTATTCGTGTATTGGACGAAATTCGGAAATATATTCAATTATTGCAACAGAAGTAATAAGGTTTTACCTTTATGAGCTTTCCCAAAGAACTATTATCATACTTACATGGCCAATTAGTGGAGCATACAAAATTTACTGGCAGAGATAATTATTTGTTTCTATTTTTGTTTAAAAAGAAACGGCAAACCAATTTAGCAATATAAAATACCAAAGTTCATCAAGATAAAATGAAATGTATTTCTGTTCTTATTTGATATTTTAGTATGATGTCAGTACAAGACGTGGTATCTCTGACCATATGCATGCAGAACGATCTACTGTCACTATCATGCAATGGAACTTAAGATTTTGAATTAATTTTGATAACATTCAATTAGAAATAACAACACAAAGAATGCGTAATTAGAAGGTCTCCCCAGCCATCTGTCGCCGAATAATGAAACGCATCCCCACCGTCAGAAGTTCTAATAATTCAAAGGGCATCTGCGTATTTTTTTTCCTATACATTTTTCGTTGAGACAATAATGCATACCCTTTCGGATGATTGTGATTCCCCACGTATGGCGTTAAAAAATTTTCGGCCATGCGTTATTATCCTTCACTGACGTTCAGAACACCAGTTACTCTTCTAGGAGGAGTCTGGGGATGACAGTGATTTATGACGCCTGACATAAGGGGACCAACAAGGGATGTGACAGGCGATGAGGTTTCTGTCTTATCTTCATAGACGGCAGCTAGTACACAGTACACGCGCATCTTTTAATATATGAGGTAGGGAACAGGGCAAGATGGATAGATCTTACATGGCTTCTGGTACTAAAGTTTTTTTTTTTAGTTTACACAAAGGAGAAGCCGATAGGAAAGAATTAGGCCTGTATGGTGGGACATTACAAAATATGACCGTAGGCATATTCTAAAGAAAAAATTATGAATTATCGATCAAGATTCAGTAATACAAAACTAAAGAGAGAGAGAGAGAGAGAGCGAGAGAGAGAGAGAGAGAGAGAGAGAGAGAGAGAGAGAGAGAGCTTATGTTTTCAAGTTAAAATAAAGAGATGAGTTTGAAATTGAATTATGAGAATGTCTAGCTGGAACAGGTGTTTGAATCTAGAGGTGCGGCTTAGTCCATTTACGAAAAATCCTTTGGTCTCTCTCTGAGACTTAATATTGAGATTCAACTGTTTGCTTAGTAATTTAGAAGTTATTCTTAACATGGCCAGGAAATGAAAACCTACTGTGATTTTTTAGGACGCTTGAAACTGAAATATTCATTGTAAATACATTTTAACTCATTTGTCCTAAAAGAGAATGTTTTCATGCCTTTTTGATGACACCAAGGAAGATGTTATATCGCTGCTTTCCATCTTTTCAGTAACGAGGATTGAGATTCACTTGGACATCACTATAAAGCCATCTTATTTTCTGTTTCCAGTGGCCCCCCCCTACCCCCCCCCAAAAAAAAAAAAAAAAAAAAAAGCACGGGACAAGGTTCCATGAATTGCTGTCTGCAATACATAGGTCTATGAATACACTTTAATCGTCATGTTACCCCTGTAATGAGTCGATGGTATAAACTTGTGGCTCAATAATCACGTCTTGTCTCCTTACTTTGAATAGGTTGGATAACTTTTCCCAAAGCCTGATTCTTGATCCATTTGATCAATATCTAATTACAGGACGAGCTTGTTACAGTGTAGAAGATCATCGATAAACCTTTTAATTCTTCAGTTCTCGCAAAATTTTGATTACTTTATATCTATCTATATAAATATATATATATATATATATATATATATATATATATCTATCATATATATATATATATATATATATATATATATATATATATATATATATATATATATATATATATATATATATATATATATATATATATATATATATATATATATATATATATATATATATATATATATATATATATATATATATATATATATATATATATATATATATATTTATTTATATATATGTGTGTATATATATATATATATATATTATATATATATATATATATATATATATATTATATGCCAGTGTTAGTGAATTACATAAGTCAGCTTTCCTCGCTTGGAGACAAGGCGCACCCAGAGAGCACCATAGAAATAGCTTTCCTTGAATAAAGGAAATTCCATGTGTGTGCATTTTTGGTAACTGCCCGACTGTTGCCAAGGGCAGTTTTTGAGGTGTGGTGGGTATGTACATTCCGTTTGTAGTATATCACAGGTCCGACCGTTCAAGGCACTTGAGGGAAAGACACATTCCTTTGTGATAAGAAGAAAGACGGTCGAAAAGGACGCCAGGTGTAGAGAGAGAAAACCCATCTCAAGGTATAGACTGGTTCACACCTACGCACTTTTGAGGTGAGGTCTGTTACGGCGTGGGATCGCAAGAAACCGCATGAAACCGCACTATAAAAGCACCAAAAGCGTGCCACCGTCGCTGGCGGGGGCAGGCGAAGCCCATTAAAGCCGTGCGATGCCGCCCAGATTTTAAATAATTTCAAAATTTCTGCGGGGCGTCTGGTCGGGTGGATGAAGTCGCACGAAGCCGTAAGCGGTGAGGCGCGGCCCCGCAACAACAAAAGAGGTAAGAACCCGCACAGTGCCGTGCCACCACCGCACGTGGTGTGATGTGGTGCGATGTCGTACCACCTGCGAGGGAGTGTTACGGCGTGATATTACGCGCCGTGCGGTGCCCTTACGGCGCCTTCATACACGATCAATGAATGGCATGCACATATTGCGGGCGTGCGGCGTGCTTACGGCGTGCGTGTGTCGTGACGGCGTCTCCCTGGGTAGACTTTTTTTTTTTTTTTTTTTAGGGGTGGACCATCAATACTTTTTTTTCTTATATTAAGAAATATTACTTTACAAAATTATATTTTTTACAATTTTTGTATATATATTATAAAATCTGTGTAGAATATATTTGCTGGTCAGTACTTATTCCCAAATATCTTGCTATCCATATACTTGAAATAAAATCTGCTATTATTACCATTGCTGTATTTTCATCCCTTTTCGAGTTTGCTTCAAAATCTAGTTTTAAAATCCTTAACCTGCTATTAAGTTTTTAATTTACAACATTTTCTAAGCAATTCGAATACTCGGACAACAAATTCTTAACCAAAGGACAGATATATACCATATGCATATTATTTTCTATGCATCCGCAACTGCATTCCTTAACATCTTTTATTTTCATCATGACTAGCCTATCATGTACTTTAAAACATTTGTAAAAAAACTTCATGAACATACTTAAACAAAATTTCTCTACTTTTATTTTCTATGTACTTATTATTTACATGTTCCCAAATTAGTTTCCAGTTGAAGAGTGGATACAATTTTTCAATATTTGGAACATATTCACTGTTTTTCATTTAATGTTCATATACCACTTTCGTTTTTATCTGTGAATAAGAGGTCATCTTATTAAACACTCGTAATATATTTATCATACTTTCATAAAGTTGCTCTGACTTTACAATAATAAATAATCATTTGGTAACCAAAACAACGGTCTTTTAAAAACATTTTAGAAATGTACTAAACATGATTGACTTCGCTTTTACACTGAATATAAAGAAATAATTCCACAACCACCTCTTAATTTTGACAAAAACATAGGTCGATTGGATGGAAGGTTGCCGCGCATTCTGGGGAGGATAAAAGGGGCCGGACAGACCACAAGGCATCATTCGAGCTCTGACAGCCTGTCGACAAATGTATAAATAAATAGAATTTTATTTCTTTAATAATAAATGGTTTTTTAGTTATTTCTTAATATTAAATGATGTTGTACATTTTATACCATTCATAATGTTTCTTTTTGTAATAATTATGTTGAAATACTGACTTGCATTTACATTTTCCTTATTGATGCTTAATTTATATGTCATGACAATATATATGATGATATGATTAGGTGAAATGAAATTGGAAAATGAAAAAGCATGGCCATAAAGAATAATAACATGAAGAAATATAACAGGAAATCTAACATGAAATATGATATGTGAAATATGAAATAAATAGAACTCGGAAAATACTTGAACTATAAAATGAAATGTAACATGAAATAAATATGGCCATCAAATGATATAATAACATACAAGGTAAAGATCAATAATATAATATTGAGAACATGATCAAATGAACATTAACACATGCAAATATGATAATGTAACAATAATTAACACTGACTGCACATAGTTATTAACAGGGGAACAATGAAAAATCAGTAACAGACTAAAGACATATTGACCTCAGTTGATAATATATGATATTTGCAGTTGTTCATTTTCTTACTTTGTATGCTTTTTCATGTTCATTTTCTTACTTTGTGAATGCTTTTCATGTTCATTTTCTTACTTTGTATGCTTTTTCATGTTCATTTTCTTACTTTGTTATGCTTTACATGTCCATCATTTGCTTCTCATTTCTTTGTCTCAGTTCTTATAAATTATGTTATTACTCCACAACAACACCGCAAGCCACCCGCAATACACCGCTACACGGAGTAACAAAGCCGCAAGAGCGTGTGCCCTGGCCTAGCAACAACTACCATAACACTGCGCCAACTCCGTAACACTCGGCTAGACACCACAGGAACACGCATGAGGTGCCCGTAACCTACCACCCAGGTTCTGCCACGCTGCCCAATAACGGTTATTTTTTCTCCCACCTTGTCAATTTTGTAATGGTTTCTTGTGGTCCCACACCGTAACAGCCCGCAACACAAAAGTGCGTAGGCGTAAACCTACCTTATGGTACATATTTAAATGACTTAGAAACAGTTGCCTTTGAAAAGAGAGAAGTGTGCAGTGTATACCTTTATTTAATATTGTGTATAGGAAAATTTTCAATGAACATATCTTTGTTACAGATGGGTTCCATAACATGGATACTAGAAACGGGGATTCTCTAAACTTGACTATTACAATGGTAGCAGTTGACATTTTGAGCCTAGGAGTGATTACTTAGACTAAACCAGGAGAGTGGAATGATAACTTATAGTTTTCTTTGTAGGGCAGACGTGAGTTTTTATCAGTATGACTTATTAATCATTTTGTTCTATTTTACTATGTTCATCTGCTTTGGGAAATAAATAGTGTATTTTTGTATATATGTCAGTTTATTAGCCTAGTGACGTGCTTGCAGAAAGAGGGAGCCTGCTGCCAACAGATAAGGATTGCCAATTTGTGTAGTTTTGTCAAAAGGGGGTTGCTATCGTGGTGGCAGCGGTTTAAGAAGCTTTTTATACATTTTATAGGCTGTAGGTACGCTAGCGAAGAGACTGGTGACTAGTTAGACTTGTATTTTTTGGTAGGAAAAGGGGTTATAATCATGTCACAGGCAACTTGGGGTTCTTTTTGCTGATTCAATGAAGTTCATAAATCAGTGCCTTATGATTTACTAGATCGAAACCAGCACTAAAATCTATCTGAATTACTCCCTCACTCAAACCCTCATCAAGGTTCCCTTGCAAATAGCATTGCAGGTACCTATCTGCTTCCCACATGCATATTAACTATCAGCTAACAATCCTTTAGATTCAACATATTTATATGATTTCTTAAAAAAAGTTTTTCAGAAACTTTGGAGAGCACAGGTTGATTAGAGATTGGCCTGTAGTTACTGCAGTCTGAAGATATGCCATTCTTTGGAACAGGCACTGTATCACTAAGCTTGTGCGCATCTGGAAACATACTACATCGAAATAAAATTCTATAAAATCTACTAAATTGGGAGACAACGCACTATAAACTTAAAAAAAAAAAAAAAAAAAAAAAAAACAAAAAAAAAAAAACAGAAGAAACTGTAGCAAAGGTGTGACCAAGAAGCTGTGTCTATAACCTTACTGATTTATTCAGACAACAAACAGACAGGTCAGTAGCTCTTGCAAGGGGAACAAAACAGAGGTCACAAAACAATCACTTGTATTTGCTGAAGGACGGAAAGATGCATATTGTTACTTGCGTTGCTGGGTGAGCCTTAACATTTACTCTAAAATTAACTAACATCTGACAAGACTGGGTGCCACACAGGTAACAAAAGAGGAAAGAGGAAAAAAGGATTAAAATGATGGATTTCAGGAAAAGGCAAAGTTATATTTTGCTAAGATTATTATTATGTCAATCAGAAGAAGTTTACCTATGAGCCGAAGGCACTAGCTCCGTGGCACTGAAAGTTATGTTAATTAACAAATCAAATAGTGCCACTATGAAAACCCCCAGAAAATGTAAATCCCTTTTATGAAGAACCTATCATTTAAAGGAAGAACATTCTTGTTCAAGTATCAATACTCATACAATAATAATTATCCGCAACTCTTTCACCCTGGGACTAGGGATGGATGATTGGTACCCTGGCTGCTGTGAGTTGATGTGGGTGGTCTTGCTTTTTTACAAGAGGTAAAAAAAATTTTTTTACTTATTTTTGGAAGGTGTCTTAACAGTGACGGCTTCAACATGCATCTCGTGTATGTATGTTACAATATAAAGCAATGTATAAGACAACGTCTGAAGCTGGCACATATGGCAGAAATACTGACATGGTAATGTATGTGGTAATAATGATACATCTAACAAAACAATAATATGAATCAAAATATGTTGATAAAAGGTGTGGGATGTATGCTGTTTCTTGTGTACGTGTGCTTGGTGTGCAGAGACGTTTGTTGTTGGGTGATTAGTTGGCAAGGTAAGATGGAGGTGCATGGTAGGCGTGGGACCCTACAGGACTCCCCTCTTTTGCCTATGGTTTTAAGTCAATGTCTGGGAGGTATGCTGGCTTTAGGCGTTTGCTGAAGACCCATGTAGTTCTGCTGTCTACTGTCATCTGTTAGGCTTTGTGTCTTCTCTGGATGATAGTACATGGTCCCAAGTTGGCTGGGGAGAGGGGCCCAGCTCTGTGTGCATCTACCATATTTTAAATTCTGCAGTTTGCTGTGGACGTACACTTTCCTGGTCATACAGTAAGTTGTCTTGGCTGGCATTATTCGTTCTAATGCTTTACAGGTCTTGGACGGGGATAAGAGGCTTATTTGATATTGAGAGACATCTGCCATCAATGTTAGTGCTAAGCAGCAGAACAGGGCTTCCACTGGAGATGTGTTGAATGCCGCTTGTGGTGACATTCTCAGCCCCAGTAAGACCCAAGGTACTCATTTCTCCAATTCCCACCTTGACCTTGACATCTGGTGGTGAGTGATGTTTTCAACGACTGGTGTAGCCTTTCAATGATGCTGTTAGTTTCTGGGTTTGAAGTTATGTGAGCCATCCTGCGACTTGCTTTAAAACATTATCTGGCAGGAATTCGAGGATGGCATCTGCTTTGTTTGGCGAGGGGAGGTAACTTTTCTTTGATCAAAAATGGCCTCTAAAATGAAGAACAAGCTTCTGGGTCGTGCTGCGTGAACTGGGGGCAGAAGTAATGAAGTGGCAGCAATATTATCACTGGAGAGGCTAGCATTGTTGGGGCTTGCTTGGCTGGTCATTTCCGTGGTTACCAGTGTAGTGAACGCACGGGTAAGAAGCTACATCTACAAACTTATTGATTTATTTGGACAACAAACAGACAGGTCGAGTAGCTCTTTCAAGGGGAACAAAACTGAGGTCGCAAGACAATCACTAATGTTTGTTGAAGGATGGAGAGATGTATATAAATTTATGTACAAGCCACAACTGAAGCTATGGTACATATGACTGAAATGCTGATATTGCGGTAATAGCGATATGTTTAACATAATATTATGTATATGGTAATATATATGTTTTAATATAACAATATGAATGGAAATATATGTACAAAAGATGCGGGACATATGCTCTGTTTCTTGTATACTTGCATTTAGTACGCCGTGATGTTTGTTGTGAAGAGATTAGCTGGCCAAGTAAGATGGAGGTGTGTAGGTGTGCGTGGGGCCCTACAAAACCATCAGGGTCTTCTCCATCCCAGCTATCAAGATTATCCAGAATATTCTTAACATTCCTGGAACAAAATGCATTTTTTTTAATAAGAGGTTCGATCGGAAGTATCAGGGAGAGGGACATCCTCAGCTGATTGCTTAGCTTCAAAGTTTGATGAAGCAAGTCAGCCTTTTCCGAGTATCAGGAGAGGGACCACCCTCGCTGATTGCTTTAGCTTCAAAAGTTTGATGAAGCAAGTCAGCCTTTTCCGTAGGGCCAGTAACCAATCCACCATTATCTGTTAGTAGTGGTAGAATGGAAGACGAGCATGATCCAAAGATAGATGATGCCAATTTGGCCCTCCACAAATAAGACTGAGTAGTTCCTTTAAGTTTCCTCTTCAAGGAATTATTGTAATTTCTCTCGGCAGAGTGGTACGTTTTATTCAGAGCGTGGCGAGACTTAATCAAAAACTGTCATTTTCATTTGAATGATTTCGTCTAGGATGCGCTGAATCTGTCTCTTTGTCATGGTAGGCTCGTCTACATGTCATAAAACCATTGTTGGTCATTTGTCTAATAGCCATCATCATTTTCATTCAAATTCTTCTTGGGATCAGCATTTGAGATATGAAGCGCTTGATAAGCTTCAATGATGCGATCCTAAATGGTCTGGATTTCAACCCGACCATTTTTCCAATACTGGAATTAGGAATGTACTGGCTCACAGATATGTCCATCTCAATGGTGCAATGATTAAAGTACCTACGTATATATTTACAGACCTTGGACTTTATTACAGCTGGAGCATGTATGAATATGTCTAAACTATGATTACTGGAAATGAGAGTTGGTTTCTCAATTATCTGGACAAAATCGAAGGATACACAGACTCAAGAGTTGACCGGCAATGGTGATCTGTGGAATTTGAATTTAGCAACTCACTGTGCTCTGCATTACAGTCTCTAGAAGTAACGAATTATGCTTTTAATTCCTGTGACTGAGCCATACTAATCCTCTCCAAAAGACATATTGACAACAGTCGATCTGTGAATTACGGTAAACAGCTTTCTACCTCAACTTAAACAATAATGATTACTTATGCTTTTGCATTTGCGCCCAAAATCTCTGTCCTTCCAAGGAAACTACGATGTCATATGACTAATCAGTTTACTATTTCTAACACTGGGCGACAGTTTAAACTCAGTCAAACACCTATAGTCCTTCAAAAAGTCAAAACTGACACGGAAAAGATAGATTCTAGATGACAGTCTTGTGTGAAAAAGGAGACAGGAGTTGACGCTGCGTCACTAACAACAAAAGTGATACAAATCCATAAAGAATTTCTATAGGGTAGGGAGTACAAATCAAATTGTAGGTGTCCTAAAAGTCTCTTGTGAAATTTCAACGACTGAGAGAAATCAGAGCAGGTAACATCTATTCTAGATTACAGTCTTGTGTGAAAAAGGAGACAGGAGTTGACGTGCGTCACTAACAACAAAAGTGATACAAAGCCATAAAGAATTTCCATAGGGGAGGGAGTACAAATCAAATCGTAGGTTTCCTAAAAGTCTCTTGGTGAGATTTCAACGACTGAGAGAAATCAGAGCAGGTAAACACAACAAATGGTTCTACGGAGCAAATATTTGTAAAATATCAAATGTAGTCCCTGCTGTACCTAAAGTTCTCATAAGTATTTGTAATGGGAACCCGGTCAACCCGTTTATCAGTTTCTGTGGGATAGTTATGTACCGATACTCTCAAGTCATATTATAATGATCTTAGAAATTCTCAAGAAGGAAATGATTTCTGGAATTAATATTTTAAAAGAAATATTTTCACTCTTGCTTATTGATGTGTCCTTACTTCACATATGATTCATTCAAATGATTCGTAACGAATCCACCGGCATTAGGACTCAGCATGCATTTATTAAAAAAGACAACTATGTCAAATTCGTAGCTACTTCCAGCTTGGGCAACGAGAATTATATTCAAATGCAGTATAAATAAATTTTCTGCACTGATGAAACTATATAAATATCTTGAATTGGGGCGATGGGTAATCCTGCAAGAGGAGTCATTTCATCGACAGGAAACATTTTAGGCCACACGGAAGGAAAATCATGTAATTTTTCAAGCTTTAGAGAGTCTTTCCCAGACATAAACAACATCCAGGCTGTGGAATATTTCAGAGAGATTAATGGGATGGTTAGTCAAGCAAGCATCTAACCACAGAGGAAGAACGCGGGGATTTATCATCATCTATCTCTCGGAAGCCTTATGCAATGCACCCACTGCGGTAATTTTCCTTGAGAAAACCTAGAAGCCAAAAACAGCTGAGCTTCTCTGGCATATTCAAATAGAGCAGCCAAGAACATACCTGGAAAACTACAAGACAATCCATAGCAAAATCTGGGTTGATTTCAGGTGAGAGGTTATTTTGAAAATATCGCTTTTTCAAAATATTTCTCTCACCTTAATTCCTTAGCATTTGTTTCGCTCATCGAACATTGACTAATCATTTCTGCTTTTGGAGTATTTTAGTTACAAAGATTTAAGAACTTAATTTATATAACCACCTGAATTAGAACTTGGACAATATTTTCGAGTAATGACCTATACATTTAATGACCACTCTCTCATATACTATATATATAAATATACTCGCACGCACGCGCTTGTTATATACGTGCACACACGCACACACACACACACACACACACACATATATATATATATGTATATATATATATATATATATTATATATATAT
>NC_061107.1:133725706-133735706 GCF_015104395.2 Macrobrachium nipponense | reverse complement strand
CCTTTCTTCCTTGGACCTCTCAGAAGTCGGTAAGTTACATCGCAAGCCGACAGAAGATATTGGAATGCCAGCTGCTCCTACGACAACTGGAACAGTGTTATTCCTTACAAGCTATAAGACCAGTCCTCAAAGTTCCTTGAGCTCATTGGTCAATTGTGATATGGCAGAATCCTTAATCAAGTGTTTGTCTGCTGAGGATAGGAAGAAGAGGAAGAGGTCACTGTGGGCATGAGTGACTCACAAGTTAAGGTGACCGACTCAGGCACAGGTTGCAAGACCATGCCTGTGGGGTGAGCTTTCACTGTGGTCATGAAAATCTGTATGTGTTCCTAGTGAAAATTGGGTGTTCTCTCTTACCGGCACTAGTAGCGGTGCCAAACTGGGAGGCGGGAGGTGATGTGGACTAGGACCTACTGGAGGAGACCTGAGGCATGCACTGGGGCTGGGCCAAACACAGGACTTAGATTGATCCAGTATGCCTGGAGGGGGGAGACCTGAGGCATACACTGAGGCAGGACCAGACACAGGACTTAGATTGACCAAGTGCTCCACGTTTTGGATTGGTGGAGACTGGCACTGTTAAGGGCGTGCAAGTAGTACCGGCAGTGAGTTGTATGTAGGGTGCTTCAGACTCTATACTTCTGATGAAGTTGTTGTGGGGTTAGAATACTTAGTTAAAAAAAAAAAAAAAAGTTAGGATGGGATTTTCAATCTTTTCCCAGTAGAATATCATAACCTCCATAATGTATCTTGTGACTCTCAACTGGATATGTATTGGGGTCACTCTTTTATATATGGCTGATACATTTGATTCTGACAAGGTTATGTCGATCAATTTTAGCCACTGGGGGACTTTGTCTTCTCATATGAGGGAGATTTGCACACCAGAGGCATTGAATGCTGTGACTTGACGTGCAGGATAGCTACCTCAAGGAGCTGTCCCTGTCAATTCAATTTTCCTCCTAATTTCCATGTAAACTTGTGGTCATTGTTTAGTGAGGATTTTGTTGCTTCGGACATCTTGATGAGATGTTTAGGTGGGCGCATCCCATTGATATGTCAATAAGGACTTAGGAATTAGAGTAGGGCGTCAGTGGTAGTGCCACTGGTAAGTAAGTATTCCTTTGGCACTCAATCAAGATTTTGGTTCTGAGGAGGGCCGGTAGGTATGTCCTTAATGGACAATGCAGGATGTTTCTTTGGACTTGCTCGTAGGAACTATTCAGGGAGTCTCGTAGGACTCTGGGTTGTGCTAAAATGTCAATTGAGGTGGCTCTGAAAAGAACTCAATTTCAAGTTTTTGTTTGCTTTGAACAACTTAGTGAGACTTGAAAGACAAAGACTCAAGGTGTTCACATCAAAATTAATTAAGGTGTCTTGAAAGACTCATGGTGGTTCATGTAGAACTTACTTATGGTGTCTGGAAAGACTCAAGGGTGTTCATATTCATATTGACCTTATTGACAGTATATCGAAAGACTCAAGGTTGTTGTGCAGAAGTTTTTTTAGGGTGTCTCGAAAGACTCAGGGTTGGTTTGTGATGAACTTATTCAAGGTGTCCCGAAAGACTTAAGGTTGTTCATGATGAACTTATTCAAGGTGTCCTGAAAGACTCAAGTTTATTTGTGTTGAACTTATTCAGGGTGTCCTGAAAGACTCAAGGTTTGTTCATACTGAACTTATTTAAGGTGCCCTAAAAGACTTAAGGTTGTTCATATTGGACTTATTCAAGGTGTCCTGAAAGACTCAAGGTTTTTGTTCATACTGAACTTATTCAGGGTGCCAGTTAAAAGACTTAAGGTTTGTTTCTTGTTGGACTTATTGAAGGTGTCCCAAAAGTCTTAAGGTTGTTTGTGAAGAACTTATTCAAGGTGTCCTGAAAGACTCAAGGTTTGTTCGTGCTAAACTTAGTTAGGGAGGCTCAAAGACTCAAGGTTTGTTTGTGCTGAACTTATTCAGTGGTGTGATTGAACTTATTCAAGGTAACTCGAAAAACTCAGGATTGTTCGTGATAAACTTAGCTGGACTAGGATGTTCAATGAACAATTTTAGGGAGTCTCGTAAAGAATTTAGGATGTTCGAATGAACAACTTTAGGTAGCCTCATTATGACTTTAGGATATTTGAATTAACGATTTTAGGGAGCTTTGTACGGACTTTTGGATATTCGAAATGAACTATTTTCCAGGAAGTTGCGTAAAGACTTTAGGATGTTTGTGACAAATGAGTTTTCTTAGGCTTCTAGTAAAAATTTAATTTACTGAGAAATGCTGGGGAGAGCTGGTTTAAGCAAAAGAAAATGGTAAAGCTTACATAAGGCTAATATGATCACCGTGTATATGGTTAAGAATTTATCTTTATCATAGGAAAATAAAACTACTTAAATTGCCATGCACGGAGCAAGGCTAGGCTGCCTAGAAACTTTCAAGCGCTTAAAGGAAGGAATTACATTACTATATGAGACCTTGTACATGTGTTTACTCTACCGAATCATGGCCTTAATTTTAACAAAGGTTGGAAGCATGAGATGGCTGGTAAGGCTGCTTGGGTGAGACAGTTCAGGTAATCTGTGTCTTCCTAATAAACAACTGGTGTGACCGGAACTTTAGTAGAGATTAACAGAATGACTGGATGCGTTTTGGGAAATTTCCTTTTGTCTTAGAATGTCTTTGCTCTTAGAATGAAAGACATGTTTCTCACAGTCACAGTGACTGATAGGAGGA
The DNA here is from genome assembly GCF_015104395.2 of Macrobrachium nipponense. Lineage (NCBI taxonomy): Eukaryota > Metazoa > Arthropoda > Malacostraca > Decapoda > Palaemonidae > Macrobrachium > Macrobrachium nipponense. Next base: position 133,732,984 of record NC_061107.1, on the reverse strand, counting down.
ATAGAGGATTTTGCACATGCTGCAAGTTATTAAAATTCTATCAGACATTATAGGTTAAACATAATTTTGGGGCTCACGTGGCCTGGAACACAATACTATTCTATAATGCTGCTATATTTGCGCTTTAAAATGGAACAAAAAGATAAAAAGTTCTCTCAAACGAATCTTAACACACAAGCGAGAGAGAGAGAGAGAGAGAGAGAGAGAGAGAGAGAGAGAGAGAGAGAGAGAGAGAGAGAGTAAAAGTAAAAACCAGTGATATGAAAAATTGCTGGACAAAGGCCCTTGTGGCTGTTGTGCCTATCAAAATCACACGAGCAAAGAAATACACCGCGCTATTTTCCTTTTGATCATTACGATATTCACTTTACTTGCCTAGCTATGCTATATGTTAAGACGTGCAGACTATCATGCATTAGCATTAAAAGCTCATGGGAATGATTAATACTTTCTCTTCACTTTAACCGAGTTGCATGCACATGGTCTAAGAAAATTTTGGTCACACTGAACATAAAGAAAAATAACAACACTTTGCTCTCAATGTGGAACTAGATCACTTGTGCTCTTATAAAAAGGGGAATGAAATTACGCTAGCAAGTTTGTTTCTCTTCTTGCAACCAGCTTTTAGAGAAGCTATTCAGCTAATAGTTGCAGTTTGCAGGAGTCTTACAAAGGTGCAAACTGCAAGAAGATACTTACCTTGGAAATGGTGAAATCTGACTTTAATAAATGTTCAGGTAAATCATATGCAAAAATTTTGGCTGAGGGCCTTCTTCAAAGGGGTTATTAGGTAAACACTTAGGGTGACAATTAATGATTATATATAAATTATAAAACACACATGTCAGAAGAATAAAAGTGTGTAAATAAAGGCAGGTAAACAGAGCCTGACATATAACAGATTTACAAACTACTGGATAATTGCTCTAAAGAATCTCAAAGTGGAACTGCTTCAAAGAGCACCATAGGGGAGAGGAACAGTGGTTATGTCACTGTGCACACAAGATAATAAACAGATCCACAGCAGGCTAATACTTATCTGTAATCGAGAACATACACCGTTACTTTACTGCAAGTGAGATGCACCAACCAAGGAATTGCACAGAAGTTACCATGCAGCTTAATTCCATCAACACTGAATAAGGCACTTACCTTACACTTACTTTTAAATATACAAGATATAGGTCTCACTGCTGTGAATCGCATTGTGAAAAGGACAGTAAGGACGTAAAAGTATAACGGGGGACGTGACTGATAGAAAAACCTTGACCTGGGTAAATACCTTCATTGGGAGATGGAGTCTTCATTTTTGGGGTGCCAGCGATGGAGGGTAGTGTTAAAGGGATTCACCACAAAAAGTAACTGAGGCTCTGGACAGCCACATGGTGGACAGCAATGGCGACATGCTCAAGAGAGTAAAGGACTCAAAGTGACCGGATAGGTTACCAACATCTTTTGATGATGGGTCGTCCGTTTGATGCCCTATTATAACGTCGAGATAACAATTTTGCTCCTTGTGGATGGCACTATATGGCGGCTGGGCCGCATTTTCTATGGGATCGTGCACATGGACGTGATGTCACCTTGCCTGTGTGTTCAAGATGGCACAAGTCACATGGGTTCAGCCATTGAGAGAAGGAATTGCTTTCTCTTTTGGTCTTCTCCACTGCCGGTTCTGCTTGGCCCCGGGAGGGATTGGTATCTCCGAAGGACAACACCTGAAATCAATGTCTTGGGCAAGCATTGGGCAAGGGGGTTGGGAACAGATTAAGACATTACCCAGAAGGGATAGTGGTTAGAAAAGTCAAAATAGGTACGAATTTTACCCACTGTTTATCTTTACAGTTGAGATTCAAAAATAATGTTCATGAGATTAAATAATGAACATTATATCCGAGATGATAAAATATCCTGACTTGGAGTGAGTTTGCGTGGAAGAGTTTCCGGCGCTGAAATATATATATATATATATATATATATATATATATATATATATATATATATATATATATATATATATATAAATAATATATATATATATATATATATATATATATATATATGTATATGTATGTGTGGGTGTGTGTGTGTGTGAATTATGAATGCTAAAGATCTAGAAATATCTTATGAATGGCCAAAAGAAAAACTGTTGAATAGAAGTTCTGGGACTGTATCACGCAAGCCAAAAAGAAACATGAAGAATATTAATTAAGGACTCCACATTTCCTAAATTATAATGCAAAAGATCACATTTATGTAGGAAATAGCTCGGATGAGAATTCTTTCATATAATTCTGAGAACACCGAGATTTCAGAAAACTTCTCTTGAAATGGTAGAAAAAACATTTCATATTTACATTGGGTTATGAATGTGTTGGTAAAATAAGTATTATAATTAATGTGGGAATTTGGCGATATTCAAAAGATAGCAGCTGCGCATTAAGGAACATTTACTTTATAGATACATCCAATATGTTTAATCCCCTTGAGTCAAGAAAAATAACAGAATGATCCCTTGCTATTTCCTTTCAGGGTATGACTAAAGAAATAGAGACAAAGAACAATCAAAAGAATGGAGGGTTATACATATATTTTAAATACAGCTAAGAGGTCATTGTCTTGAAGGAATTATGCTTTTCTTCATTGTCTCACAAAGGATCAGAATATAGTATCATTAAAACCGATTTTATTGACAATACATATTTTACAAACACTATTTTGGTTCATTATTCTGTTTTGATTCTCTTTCTGTCTTCTCATTCAGCGGGGATGGCTGATAAACATTACTGGCTTGGTGCCAGCGACGAGGAGGAGGAAGGAACGTGGAAGTTTGTCGACAACAGGCCAGTACCAATGGGTACTCCATTTTGGGGTCCAAATCAGCCTGACAACGGAGAGACGCATAACTGCGCCATTCTGCACGTCATTTATAATCAAAGGTGGTTCGACATACCCTGCAGCAACTCCTATAACGTTATTTGTCTCAGAAAACTTTAGCCTCCTTTTATTGTAGAACAAGATTCCATCCACACACACACACACACAACACACACACCACAACACACACACACATATATATAATATATATATATATATATATATATATATATATATATATATATATATATATATATATATAAGCAGGGCTCCTCAAATATATTTTTGTAAAAATTAAGATTGCGATGATGATATGGTACTCATAAGACTCTCACGACTATTTTTGTTATGATCTCTAATCCAAAGTCAGCACAACAATAAAGCCGGTTGAATATTATTGGAGTTTTTGATATGAAATTGACTGCATTTCCAATACAATGCGCTTTATAACTTGCTCTGGGTAAATAAGTAAATAAAATGGATTTGAAGATTATTAATTTTCTTTAAAAGAATGGCTCCAGAAACAAATAGGAAAAGAGTCTCTGTAGCTTTCATTTGTGATTAGTGAAGCAGCAGAGGTATTGTAGTGTGAATTATTGGCCTGGCAGCCAATCATGACGTTGCTGTCATGAGACATCATGTCATGTGGCCGCTTTCGTCCTAATGTTCAGTCAAATTTTTGTCACAAGTGGAACGAGGAAGACATAGTAGTCTCAGTTAAGACTAGTAAGGGATTAAAAACCAATCAAACATGGTTTTTCAGAAACACTTTTTTATCAAAGCATCGAATAAAGGGGACAGCTGGCAAGTGTATATTTTATAACCCTACTAATTTTTGCAAGTATTATTAAGTACCTAAGTTCAAAAGTTCTGGTACTTATCAGCGTAAAAGTGAGTTTCTTATGCCAGAGCTATCAAAATCACAGGTAAGGTTTCAGACACAATAATGACATTAACCTATGACATCATGGAGCTCCACCCACAGTGAAGAGAAGTTAACAAATGGGGTAAACATCTCTTCACTGTGGTTCTGTCCACTTACGGATGACATATTCACTAAATGATAGTAGTGCCCATCCTACTTTGAGATTCAGGGCCTCTGTAACACGGTTTTTTCGCAATAACTTTTTATCTATGCATTTCATAGATATAACGCTTATTCAGAATACACATTATATCTACACATAAATTTTGACTGTATTCTGCATTACGTAGGTTGAATAAATTTGGTACTTGCAATGAAAAAGGGACTCTTGTTGAAGACGGGCCAACTTACTCAGAGAAAAGGTTTCGAACGCACTCGTTACGTAACTTATGACAGCATTTCTTCCCTCTTTTTTTTGGTCTAGACAGTTTCTACTATGAATAGTGAGTAAAAAAAAAAAAAGTTGGTCATATGGTCTGACCAGTGGTAATTATTGAGAAATGTCCGCTATCTTTGTTTTTCAAGGAAAACGTTTTAGAAAATTAACATGCTTGTAATATCAGGGTGCAGCATGTAATTTTGTATGTTTTCCCGTATGCTGAGTTCAACAAAAGCATAGAAAGAACTCTCAATTGATAGCAAATGCTTTTTTGTAGTTTATATGCCTATACATGTATAAATGTTTCTGCTTTCGATTTTAAGAACTAACGAGAAATAAAACGCTATTTAATGATATTGAGTCGTATAGTATTTTCATACTATTTTTCAACATTAAAACTTAAATTCATCTCTTTACACTTGCAAAATGGACAACAATGGATTTTAGTAACTATGTATGGACAAACAGCAGATCATGCGCATTCCCGAAAGGTATAAGATCATACAAATTCAGGAGGTCACACAAGTTCTGTTGTTACGATAAGCTGAAAATTTCCATCTTCTGTATACCCATATTTTAGAGGGTCCAGTGATGAATGGTTCTCCAGCACATTCATCCACAAGCAGTATTGAAACATCTTTGTTGATGATGGGGACAAAGTTTAGAAAAGCTGAGATTCTTTACCTGATGGTATTGTTTAGCTTTGATGAACCAAGTACCTTAGCAATAAATTGTTTATCATTTTGTAATATCTCTTCATTAAGAGGAGGAATCCCGAAATCCTCCTGAAGTTTCCCCGAGTGTAGAGCAGTTTTGAGTGCCATGAGCCTTGTCCCTATCTTACTTGTTGTATAACCTGTTAAAGTGTGCACTGCAGGTAGAATGTTTACAAGTAGGTCAGCCATGCTTTCAGTCATTTTGTGAAGTGGTATATATTTGACAGATGAACGAGTGTCTTTAATAATCCACAGTTCCTTCAGGACACCTTTTGGATAAGTCATTTTAAAGTGGTACAGTGCAGAGACCATGAGAGTCTGTATCAGCTGAAGCAATCATGACTCTTTCAACAAAGTCTTTTGACACAAAGTTTTCTATGTGTTTCATAATCATATCATCAGCTTCCTCACACTCACATTGGAGTGAAGGTATCCAAGTTGCAGAATCTTTTGTTAATTTCATGCACTTCTTTGGCGTCACTTTGTGGCCTCCTCCCAAATACACGGATTTTTTCGTGGTTTCCTTGCTTTACAAGCCATTCTTTAAACAGTTCTTGGAAAAGCTTTTTGTTTTGGCTTGAGACCCAAAAAGTTTCTTTATTAACAGGAAGAGGTATACTTGGAATGTTAGGTGTTACATCAATAGGATCCACTTTTTCCCCCTAAGCAGTTCCCAGTGCTTTAAACTTTTATCTTTATTCAAATAAAAAACAATATCAGTACACGAGCAACCCTCTGAAAACCTCACAAACTTTCTCCATAAGTTGTCAAAGTAATCTCCAAAGGTCTTACTTTTTAGCAATAACCGTACAATTTTCGTGCATATGCCATGAAATCAATTAGTACAACTGTGTTCTCCAGGATGATTAGCCCATTATTTCATCTTTTTTCTAAAAACCTACTTTCAAGTTCTTTATTCAGCTGTGCCTTTTCTAGCTTCTTCAAAGATCCATCAGATGTCAGGTAGTAAGATGTGGATGAGAGTTCATACCTCTAATGTTTCTGCATTGAAGCATCTCGAATGTACTATTTCTATCAATTGTAACGTATCACTTTCTGTTTCCTTCAGTGCAGACTCAGTGGCAGACTTTACTTTGCTGTTTTTTAGGAATCTTTATATATATATATATATATATATATATATATATATATATATATATATATATATATATACACACACACACACACACACACACACACACACACACATATATATATATATATATATATATATATATATATATATATATATATATATATATATATATATAAACATTCTAAAGATTAAACCTACTCATAAGGAGAACATTATTAGGATAGTAGTGAATTGCACCTTCGCTCGAACTTCTGAAGTTCCAATTACACGAATTCCTCTGGAGCTGAAGACCTATGGAACTTAGAAGCTCGACCATGAGGCACATTACTGCATATTGGAACTGTTGTTCAGCGAATCTGGTTGCTCTTGTCAGGTAAAGTGGATCAGGGATCAACTGTGATTGTGAAAGATCTCTGTTGAAATACAGCTTATGAAAAAGTGACAAATGAGAGACTACCCGTCGATGAAACGAGTCATAACTACTACTATTAAGGAACAGAAACCTACCACTATGAGCCACTATATAAAAGATATAAATGTCAGGCAGAAGCAGACATCCACACAGGAGAACAGTATTCCAGTAAAGGGGGTCCACGTGACCTAAAACCAGGTTGCACTGATTTTATCAGTTATAAAAGTAGAGGAGGTCTTATAAACAATACCTAACTTTCGCGCGACATTTGCTGAAACTTTCATTACATGTTTCTCAAAAGTTTCTAGATGTGAGTCAAAGGTTGCACTTAGAATAGCTTCAGACTCGTTCAGCAAAATTTTCCTTCCCCCTAAAGGGGAGGATGGGATGAGAAATCTGTACGAGATCTGCCAATCAATACTGTTGTCGTTTTACTGGAGGTCAGCCTGATTTATGGGCGCCATATGGGAGGGGGACGGGGGGCTACATATTCCCTCCCATCCAACCCCCCACCCCCAACTTTTTCCTCCAAGTTTTATATAACAGACGCTGGAAATAAGGCTATTAATATTATTATAAAATATAAGATCAACACAAACAAGTAAAATCACGATCGGTCCTGTTCACCAAGAATGTCAAGACTTAGCTAATGAATTTGTAAACAAAGCGCCTGACACATGGGCAAATATTTTTGGCAATTTTTGATGTACCTATAGTGTTTAGCTGTATCCAGAGGTAAGCACTTTCTTTATCAGTTGCAAAAATTGCTTTAATCCTCGAATGAGTGCCCACAAATGAATTGCCTCAATTGATCTGTATCCTCCACCACAACTTCTCTTCTTTTCCAACTATGTTATTGCTTGCAACATTTTC
>NC_061107.1:133708594-133725206 GCF_015104395.2 Macrobrachium nipponense | reverse complement strand
GAAAATGTTGCAAGCAATAAGATAGTTTGATAAGAAGAGTTGTGGTGGAGGATACAGATCAATTGAGGCAATTCATTTGTGTGCACTCATTCGAGGATTAAAGCAATTTCTGCAACTGATAAAGAAAGTGCTTACCTCTGGATACAGCTAAACACTATAGGTACATCAAAAATTGCCAAAAATATTTCCCCATGTGTCAGGCACTTTGTTTACAATGCATTAGCTATGTCGTGACATTCTCGGTGAACAGGACCGATCGTGATTTTACTTGTTTGTGTTGATTCATATATTTTATAATAATATTAATAGCCTTATTTCCAGCTACTGTTATATAAAACTTGGAGGAAAAAGTTGGAGTTGGGGGGGTGAATGGGAGGGAATATTTAGCCCCGTCCCCCTTCCATATGGCGCCCATATATCAGGCTGATCTCCAGTAAAACGACAACAGTATTGATTGGCAGATCTCGTACAGATTTCTCATCCCATCCTCCCCTGAACGAGTCTGAAGCTATTCTAAGTGCAACCTTTGACTCACATCTAGAAACTTTTGAGAAACATGTAATGAAAGTTTCAGCAAATGTCGCGCGAAAGTTAGGTATTGTTCGTAAGACCTCATCTACTATTTATAACTGATAAAATCAGTGCAACCTGTTTTTAGGTCACGTGTACTCCCTTTACTGGAATACTGTTCTCCTGTGTGGATGTCTGCTTCTGCCTGACATTTATATCTTTTATAAAGTGGTTCATAGTGGTAGGTTTCTGTTCCTTAATAGTAGTAGTTTTGACTCGTTTCATCGACGAGTAGTCTCTCATTTGTCACTTTTTCATAAGCTGTATTTCAACAGAGATCTTTCACAATCACAGTTGATCCCTGATCCACCTTCCTGCCAAGAGCATCCAGATTCGCTGAACAACAGTACCAATAGCAGTAATGCGCCTCATGGTCGAACTTCGAAGTTCCATAGGTCTTCAGCTCCAGAGGAAGTCGTGTAATTGGAACTTCAGAAGTTCAAGCGGAGGTGCAGTTCACTACTCTCCTAATACTGTTCTCCATATATATATATATATATATATATATATATATATATATATATATATACATACTATATATATACTCTATATATATAATATATATATATATATATATATATATATATATATATATATATATATATATATTATATATCTCTCATCTCTCTCTCTCTCTCTCTCTCTCTCTCTCTCTCTCTCTCTATATCTATATATATATAACGATATATAAATAGATATATTTATAATATTATATATAGTAGATATATATAATATAGTTATATATACGCTATATATATATATATATGATATATTTATATTATTATATATATAAATTATTTTATTAATATAAATATTATATACCTCTTATATATATATAAGTATAGATATATATGATATGGTATATATATATTATATATTATATTATAGTATATATATATATATATATATATATATATATATATATATATACAAATACATATGAGTTCGTGTGTATGTATGTGTGTGGTACTGTAGAAGACACTCATCAAGGATTCATGTAACTACGGAGATCAGAACGTGTATTTGGGTAATCCTACTAATTTGACCATTCGTAATGAAAACGAGCAGCAGCACCTCATGATATAAGACACAGGGTTTTGCCTTCTGATAAATAACAAAGTCTTACATGTAACAAAAACCCTATGAAGTATTCTAAACTATAACATGCACTTTACCCTAAACACTAAATGTTAGGTATTTCTCTAAATATCTATGGCATCTAAAATGATAGCCTAACAAAAAATCACCATAATGGTATACCTGTTAAGTACAGAAATGTAAGTCGAGAATTCTTAAGTTATTTTTTACTATATTTGCTTCATAGTGTGATGGGAGAATCCACTTAGTGCGGAAGCAATGTTCTTGATCTTCTTGACAGATAACGTTGTTCATATCCAGACGACTCTAGTACTACCTTAATATCAATAACCATAATTATTTTCACAAATGGAGTTCTAATGCTAGTCGACTGATTATAGTTATACTAAAACCAATCACGATGTAGCCTAGCAGCCACATGACTTATACGTCATGCATCCCTCTCTCCATCTGCATGTAGGCTCAACTACCTGGCACTGGTTTTACACTTGCAAGCCGAGGCAAAAAGGGGCATATTTTACTAAATGATGTTACTAAGGGATTCGAGCCGATGGAACACCTTTCTATCAAAACATTTTATAACCTACCTAGGAAATTATTTCTATAATGGGTAATAGTTACCTAGCAATACTCATCTCTTGCTGCAGCAAGAAAATGAAAGAATTCCAAGCTACCAACTTAGTCCTTAAATCTCTAGGAGCTAGGGAAGTTCTGTTGGAATTTTGAGAGCCAGAAATTTTGTTTGTTTAGACAGTTTCTATCAATAGTGATTATAAGAGAATTGGTCACATGGTCTGACCAGTGGTCATTTTTGAGAAATGTCCGCCATCTTGATTTTTCATGGAATATCAGTTTTTGGCATACATTTTATGTTTTCCCTTCTGCTGAGTCCAATGAAAGCATAAAATGAACTCTCAAATTGATAGCAATTTTTTTTATTTAAGTTCAAAACATGAAATGAGAGTGAAAATGTTACTGTTCAAAGAAAACATGATGAGATAAAAAAAATTTGAAAATGTGAAAGTTAAGTATATGGTGATAATATTAATGTATGTTTTGTATACCCTAGGGAAAAATCATTTTTCAAGGCTGTCTATGCAACTAACGTTGCCTATGGTTTGGTTCTAGATAAAGTTCAATTTTCTGATGCTATTGACAATGTGTTGCCATACTCCGTGAAGAAGCCAAAACCTATGATTTCAAATTAGGTGAAAAATTTTGTTATGCAAATGACTTAACAAGAGCTAAAATCAAGTATAAACAATGTCGACCAAGGCAGTGGGACAAGTTCCTTCTGGCATTAGCACTGTCATTCATTAAATCAACAACTACTCAATAGAGATGTAATGCATTGTTTCAGGTTATTTATTTCATAATTCACGGTTTGAAAAAAAACTCCACGGCATACTGCCAGTACTCAAGCCATTCACAATTAAAATAGATAAAAAAACGTTCATTATGATGTACAACAGTCGAAGACTTTGCCGCTGTTAAGATGATGTCTTGCGCAAAGACCAGATGCTAGAAAATAGAGCCCTCATCAGGGCGGAAGGACTCTCTCAATGCCACCTTCGATTAACCCTGAGATCCTTGTCTGGTGCTATGGACAATTTTAATAAAAAAAAAAGATACAATGTCAGGTATGCAAGGAACACATAAAACAGTACTAGTTTTGTTCCAAGATCGTCAAGTGGAGGATAACCAACAGGATATCATATAGATGAAACTGATTGTCCAGAAAACTATGCAGATATGCTTGGTATTGATGGCACATCACGTACTCTCAATAAAGAAATTGGAGCTCAGAAGCTTTTGTGCTACCACAAGCCAAAACGAAGATGCACACTTTCAAGTAACTGTTTGCATAGCAGTGATTCAAGTCTGCTAACTGAAATAAAAAAGGTAAGAAGAGATTTGGATCTTGTATGGTTTCTCTCACGATTTCTTAAAGATTCGAATATACCTCAGTTCGAATTAACTGATTAAGTAGAAATACCATCAAGAAATGCTTTTATGAGTGCATTGGCTAGCCATCAATCTTACCAAGCATTTAGTGAATTTACTCCAATCCTGTCATATCCTGCAACACAGTATGATTCAATTTATATATCAATATTAAACTTCCAAGATGTGCTGCATCAGCTAAATCTTCAAGAGGGTTCTTCGTGGTGTGACGAGGGAGTATATCTCATAGCTAAAGAAATACAACTTATTCATCCAGAAAAGTTTTCCAGCTTATTTCTTGGTCTTGGAGGATATCACCTTCAATAAGTAGTGCTGTCGCGCACTGGACTGTACCTTAGAAACAGTGGGGCTTCTGTAATTGTCGAGACTGAAACAATGGGCCGACGTTCAGCAGAGAATGCTTTAAATGGCAACCATTCTGCTCAGGCAGTCAGAGTAATTGGAATGTTGTGTGATGTCATGCAAATACTTCAGTGGAGAGCATTCCTGGATCAGTGAGATAAAGCGAAGTAATCTGCATTGTTTTCAGTCATCAAACGTCTGCAGTTATCAGTGAATGTGCATTGATGTTTATCAGATGAAACCAAAACTGCTCTCAACAACCAGAGTGATATCCAAACAGATTTTGAGGAATTCAGAGAATGTGGTGTGAAGGAGAGTGAGGTGTTACTGGGACTGGTTTGTGTCGACACTTGTACAGCTTTCTAGAGACCTAATTCGAGGTGACAGGGAAAATAACTGGGATTTGCATGTATGTAGGATAAGGGATGTTTACCACCGTTCTTTTCCTTCTGCAGAAGAAATTATATGCGTTGGTGTACTTTATATCATGATGATTGCTTGAAGTTCAAAGAGGATCACCCACTAATATATAATGACTCTAAAAATGGTCATTTTAGAGTTCAACATTCCAGCAAATGATTCAGCTGTCTTGCCTTGGAGAAAGCATTTGAACAACACTACAATAAACCAGCAAAGGGATCTGGAGGAATAATTGGAATTATGAGACAAAAAGATGCCTTGACAAAGCACGACCTAATCAGTCACGAAAAAGATAGCCTGAGCAATGTCTTGAGAACAATTATTGGTCTGGATGAAAATGATGAGCTTGCTCTCCATCATGAGTTCTCCAAGTCACTAACAATTCAAGACCAATAGTGTGTTTCAAATGTTACTCTTTGTGCTTGAGAGAATAAATGCCTTTTTGAGGAGTGAAAGTTGTGGCATATCTCATCTCATAACATGCGAAAATAGGTCCACAAGTATATGAGTTTATACTTCATGTCCACGAAAAAAGTGAGAATGCTTACCACACCTTTGTCAAGGAAAGACTGACTAAAAAATCCAAAAAGCAGTGTAGATCCCATTCACAAAAAGATTCCTAAAAAACAGAAAGTAAAATCTGCCACTGAGTCTGCACTGAAGGTATGAACTCTCATCCACATCTTACTACCTGACATCTGATGGATCTTTGAAGAAGCCAGAAAAGGCACAGCTGAGTAAAGAACTTGAAAGTAGGTTTTTAGAAAAAAGATGAAATAATGGGCTAATCATCCTGGAGAACACAGTTGTACTAATTGATTTCATGGCATATGCACAAAAATTGTACGTTAAATTGCCAAAAAGTAAGACCTTTGGAGATTACTTTGACAACTTAAGGAGAAAGTTTGTGAGGTTTGCAGAGGGTTGCTCGTGTACTGATATTGTTTTTTATTTGAATAAAGATAAAAGTTTAAAGCACTGGGAACTGCTTAGGGGGAAAAAAGTGGATCTTATTGATGTAACACCTAACATTCCAAGTATTACTCTTCCTGTTAATAAGGAAACTTTTTGGGTCTCAAGCCAAAACAAAAAGCTTTTCCAAGAACCGTTTAAAGAATGGCTTGTAAAGCAAGGAAACCACGAAAAAACCCGTGTATTTGGGAGGAGGCCACAAAGTGACGCCAAAGAAGTGCATGACATTGACAAAGGATTCTGCAACTTAGATACTTTCACTCCAAAGTGAGTGTGAGGAAGCTAATGATATGATTATGAAACACATAGAAAACTTTGTCAAAAGACTTTGTTGAAAGAGTCATGATTGCTTCAGCTGGTACAGACTCTCATGGTCTCTGCACTGTACCACTTTAAAATGACTTATCCAAAAGGTGTCCTGAAGGAACTGTGGATTATTCAAGACACTCGTTCATCTGTCAAATATATACCACTTCACAAAATGACTGAAAGCATGGCTGACCTACTTGTAAACATTCTACCTGCAGTGCACACTTTAACAGGTTATACAACAAGTAAGATAGGGACAAGGCTCATGGCACTCAAAACTGCTCTACACTCGGGGAAACTTCAGGAGGATTTCGGGATTCCTCCTCTTAATGAAGAGATATCACAAAATGATAAACAATTTATTGCTAAGGTACTTGGTTCATCAAAGCTAAACAATACCATCAGGTAAAGAATCTCAGCTTTTCTAAACTTTGTCCCCATCATCAACAAATATGTTTCACATCAAACGTCCATACCTTCAATACTGCATGTGGATGAATGTGCTGGAGAACCATTCATCACTGGACCCTCTAAAATATGGGTATACAGAAGATGGAAATTTTCAGCTTATCGTAACAACAGAACTTGTGTGACCTCCTGAACTTGTATGACCTTATACCTGTCGGGAATGCGCATGATCTGCTGTTTGTCCATACATAGTTACTAAAATCCATTGCTGTCCATTTTGCAAGTGTAAAGGGATGAATTTCAATTTTAATGCTGAAAACTAGTATGAAAATACTATACGACTCAATATCATTAAATAGCGTTTTATTTCTCATTAGTTCTTAAAATCGAAAGCAGAAACATTTATACATGTATAGGCATATAAACTACAAAAAAGCATTTGCTATCAATTGAGAGTTCTTTTTATGCTTTTATTGAACTCAGCATACGGGAAAACATACAAAATGACATGCTGCACCCTGATATTACAAGCATATTAATTTTCAAAAAAGTTTTCCTTGAAAAACAAAGAGAGTGGACATTTCTCAATAAATACCACTGGTCAGACCATATGACCAACTTTTTTTTTTTTACTCACTATTCATAGTAGAAACTGTCTAGACCAAAAAAAATTCTGGCTCTCAAAATTCCAACAGAACTCCCTAACTGCTGTAGTAATGTTGGCGGAGCTTTGTCTTCGTCTTTATTGCGGCAGCAGGTGAATTGGAGTGATGAGCAGGTACCTCCAAGATATGTTATCGCCTACGTAGTTACCGCTAGTGGGGGGATGACCTCATCCAATTGGGTAGACCATGTCTCTCTTCGTCTCTCTTGGCCTTGGTCCTAACAACTACTGCAGAAGTGATGTTACCTCCACATAATGCAAATTTTAAAGATTATTAAGAATGATAATGCAATTAAGGGATGACAACAAATCCTGCCTGCCATCATTAATATTGCTGAAGCCTACTATGAGATTCAGGGCCTCTGTAACACGGTTTTTTGGACTTTGCTCCTTGTCAAAGCATCGGATGTAGCTGAAAGGTGACATATCTATATTTTACAACCACACACAAATTTTGTCAGCATTATCAATAACCTTAACCCGATAGTTTTAATTTTTATAGAGTAAAAATTATCTAGCCGACGCCATGGCCAATGATTACGAGCCAAGAGTCGAAAAACATTCATTACGTAAGCGAAAAAGGGGGTAAAAACAACCTTTTTTTAAACCGGGAAAAAATTGTTTGCCCCCGCCGCCGCCCATCCACTAACCGACAGAAAGCCCATTCACCTTGTTCCATCGGCTCTGAAACCCAAAGACTTTATGAATGGCGGAACGATACATAGATGTGGTTGGGTATCTGTGCTAGCGTAGTAATACTACTGTAGCAGTAGTGCCGCAACAGTATAGCAGTAATATATATGAATTAAACGTTTAGGCCAACTGCTGGGATCCTTGAGGATCATTTAGCACTTCTTACAACTACTCTAGAAATGAGTTTTTATAGCCAGAAGTTAAATTTTCTAATCCAACAATGTCCATGATAGCCTTCAGTGTTATCCTGAATTATAACGAAGCCAAAGTGGGTGGAGCCTCATGAAGTTATCATTCTGACGATAATTATTGGTGAAGGTTTAAAGCCAAAATATAGTACCCGGCTATTTTTTTTTTTTTTTCATTAAATCGGTAGATAACCAATAAATAAAAATTGCATGACATTGGATATAGCAGTTATCAAAACAAGCTTGTCTACTATGTTTTGGAAAATTACCATCTATTCCCTACATCTTGTCAATCTGATTGTGACCTATAAAGTAGACTGTAATTTCTTAGGAAACTTATTTTGGGAGTTAGACTGATAATCGAAGTGTTTTTGTATTTATTTAACATATTTTGTTGGTTTGTTCATTATGACAATTATCAGTGGAGAGGTTCAGAATTCATAAAGGTGTGCTGCTTTGCTTGTATTTAAATTTGTTTGTTATTGTTGCCAGAGGTATAGCCTTTGTTACGTATAGCCAATCATCCATCGAGAAAGAGGGAAGAAATGCTGTCATAAGTTACGTAACGAGTGCGTTCGAAACCTTTTCTCTGAGTAAGTTGGCCCGTCTTCAAAAAGAGTCCCTTTTACATTGCAAGTACCAAATTTATTCAACCTACGTAATGCAGAATACAGTCAAAATTTATGTGTAGATATAATGTGTATTCTGAATAAGCTTATATCTATGAAATGCATAGATAAAAAGTTATTGCGAAAAAACCGTGTTACAGAGGCCCTGAATCTCAAAGTAGGATGGGCACTACTATCATTTAGTGAATATGTCATCCGTAAGTGGACAGAAAACCACAGTGAAGAGATGTTTACCCCATTTGTTAACTTCTCTTCACTGTGGGTGGAGCTCCATGATGTCATAGGTTAATGTCATTATTGTGTCTGAAACCTTACCTGTGATATTGATAGCTCTGGCATAAGAAACTCACTTTTACGCTGATAAGTACCAGAACTTTTGAAATTAGGTACTTAATAATACTTGCAAAAATTAGTAGGGTTATAAAATATACACTTGCCAGCTGTCCCCTTTATTCGATGCTTTGATAAAAAAGTGTTTCTGAAAAACCATGTTTGATTGGTTTTTAATCCCTTACTAGTCTTAACTGAGACTACTATGTCTTCCTCGTTCCACTTGTGACAAAAATTTGACTGAACATTAGGACGAAAGCGCCCACATGACATGATGTCTCGTGACGGCAACGTCATGATTGGCTGCCCAGGCCTAATAATTCACACTACAATACCTCTGCTGCTTCACTAATCAGCAAATGAACGCTACAGAGACTCTTGTCCTATTTGTTTCTGGAGCCATTCTTTTAAGGAAAATTAATAATCTTCAAATCCATTTTATTTACTTATTTACCCAGAGGAAGTTATAAAGCGCATTGTATTGGAATGCAGTCAATTTCATATCAAAACAAAACTCCAATAATATTCAACCGGCTTTATTGTTGTGCTGACTTTGGGGATTAGAGATCATAACAAAAATAGTCGTGAGTTTATGAGTGCCATATCATCATCGCAATCAAATTAATTTTACAAAAATATATTTGAGGAGCCCTGCTTATATATATACATATATATATATAATATATATATATATAGATATATATATATATATATATAATATATGATGTGTGTGTGTGTGTGTGTGTGTGTGTGTGTGTGTGTGTGTGTGATGGAATCTTGTTCTACAATAAAAGGAGGCTAAAGTTTTCTGAGACAAATAACGTTATAGGAGTTGCTGCAGGGTATGTCGAACCACCTTTGATTATAAATGACGTGCAGAATGGCGCAGTTATGCGTCTCTCCGTTGTCAGGCTGGTTTGGACCCCAAAATGGAGTACCCATTGGTACTGGCCTGTTGTCGACAAACTTCCACGTTCCTTCCTCCTCCTCGTCGCTGGCACCAAGCCAGTAATGTTTATCAGCCATCCCCGCTGAATGAGAAGACAGAAAGAGAATCAAAACAGAATAATGAACCAAAATAGTGTTTGTAAAATATGTATTGTCAATAAAATCGGTTTTAATGATGCTATATTCTGATCCTTTGTGAGACAATGAAGAAAAGCATAATTCCATAGTTGTATTTAAAATATATGTATAACCCTCCATTCTTTTGATTGTTCTTTGTCTCTATTTCTTTAGTCATACCCTGAAAGGAAATAGCAAGGGATCATTCTGTTATTTTTCTTGACTCAAGGGGATTAAACATATTGGATGTATCTATAAAGTAAATGTTCCTGAATGCGCAGGTGCTATCTTTTGAATATCTCCAAATTCCCACATTAATGACAATATTTATTTTACCAACACATTCATAACCCATTATAAATATGAAATGTTTTTTCTACCATTTCTAGAGAAGTTTTCTGAAATCTCGGTGTTCTCAGAATTATATAAAAGAATTCTCAGTCCGAGCTATTTCCTACATAAATGTGATCTTTTGCATTATAATTTAGGAAATGTGGAGTCCTTAAATTAATATTCTTCATGGTTTCTTTTTGGCTTGCGTGATACAGTCCCAGAACTTCTATTCAACAGTTTTCTTTGGCCATTCACATAAGATATTTCTAGATCTTTAGCATTCATAATTCACATACAGACACACACATACAACATATATCATATATATATATATATATATATATATATATATATATATATATATATATATATATATATATATATATATATATATATATATATATATATATTTCAGCGGCGGAAACCTCTTCCACGCAAACTCACCCTCCAAGATCAGGGATATTTTATCATCTCGGAAATAATGTTCATTATTTAATCTCAATGAACATTATTTAATCTCAACTGTAAAGATAAACAGTGGGTAAAATTCGTACCTATTTTGACTTTTCTAACCACTATCCCTTCTGGGTAATGTCTTAATCTGTTCCCCCTTAGGGCAGGCAGAACCGGCAGTGGATGAAGACCAAAAGAGAAAGCAATTCTCTCTCTCAATGGCTGACACATGTGACTGGTGCCATCTTGAACACACAGACAAGGTGACATCACGTCCATGTGCACGATCTCATAGAAAATGCGGCCCAGCCGCCATATAGTGCCATCCACAAGGAGCAAAATTGTTATCTCGACGTTATAATAGGGCGTCAAACGGATGACCCATCATCAAAAGATGTCGGTAACCTATCCAGGACACTTGAGTCCTTTACTCTCCTGAGCTGTCCATTGCTGTCCACCATGTGGCTGTCCAGAGCCTCAGTTACTTTTGTGGTGAATCCCTTTAACACTACCCTCCATCGCTGGCACACCCAAAGATGAAGACTCCATCTCCCAATGAAGGTAATTTACCCAGGTCAAGGTTTTTCTATCAGCCACGTCCCCGTTATTCTTTTACGTCCTTACTGTCCTTTTCACAATGCGATTCACAGCAGTGAGACCTATATCTTGTATATTTAAAAGTAAGTGTAAGGTAAGTGCCTTATTCAGTGTTGATGGAATTAAGCTGCATGGTACTTTCTGTGCAATTCCTTGCAATAAAGTAATAGTGTATGTTCTCGATTACAGATAGGTATTAGCCTGCTGTGGATCTGTTTATTATCTTGCGTGCACAGTGACATAACCACTGTTCCTCTCCCCTATGGTGCTCTTTGAATCAGTTCCACTTTGAGATTCTTTAGAGCAATTATCCAGTAGTTTGTAAATCCTGTTATATGTCAGGGCTCTGTTTACCTGTCTTTATTTACACTTTTATTCTTCTAACATGTGAGTTTTATAATTTATATATAATCAATTAATTGTCACCTAAGTGTTTACCTAATAACCCCTTTGAAGAAGGCCCTCAGCCAAAATTTTTGCATATGATTTACCTGAACATTTATTAAAGTCAGATTTCACCATTTCCAAGGTAAGTATCTTCTTGCAGTTTGCACCCTTGTAAGACTCCTGCAACTGCAATTATTAGCTGAATAGCTTCTCTAAAAGCTGGTTGTAAGAAGAGAAACAAACCTCCTAGCGTAAATTCCCCTTTTTATAAGAGAACAAGTGATCTAGTTCCACATTGAGAGCAAAGTGTTGTTATTTTTCTTTATGTTCAGTGTGACCAAAATTTTCTTAGACCATGTGCATGCAACTCAGTTAAAGTGAAGAGAAAGTATTAATCATTCCCATGAGCTTTTAATGCTAATGCATGATAGTCTGCACGTCTTAACATATAGCATAGCTAGGAAAGTAAAGTGAATATCGTAATGATCAAAAGGAAATAGTGCGTGTATTTCTTTCTCGTGTGATTTTAATAGACACTACAGCCCCAACGGCCTTTGTCCAGCAATTTTTCATATCACTGGATTTTACTCTCTCTCTCTCTCTCTCTCTCTCTCTCTCTCTCTCTCTCTCTCTCTCTCTCTCTCTCTCTCTCCGCTTTGTGTTAAAAGATTCGTTTGAGAGAACTTTTTATCTTTTTGTTTCCATTTTAAAGCGCAAATATAGCAGCATTATAGAATAGTATTGTGTTCCAGGCCACGTGAGCCCCAAAATTATAGTTTTTAAACCTATTAAGTGTCTGATAGAATTTTAATAACTTGCAGCATGTGCAAAATCCTCTATTCCTCCTATCAGTCACTATGACTGTGAGAAACATGTCTTTCATTCTAAGAGCAATGACATTTTAAGACAAAAGGAAATTTCCCAAACGCATCCAGTCATTCTGTTAATCTCTACATAAAGTTCCGGTCACACCAGTTGTTCATTAGGAAGACACAGATAACCTTGAACGTCTCACCCAAGGAGCCTTACCAGCCATCTTATGCTTCCAAACTTTGTTAAATTTAAGCCCATGATTCGGTAGAGTAAACACACGTACAAGATTTGATCATGTGCAAAAACAGGTCTCATAGATAATGTAATTCCTTCCTTTAAGCGCTTGAAAGTTTCTAGGCAGCCTAGCCTTGCTCCGTGCATGGCAATTTAAGTAGTTTTATTTTCCTATGATGAAGATAAATTCTTAACCATTATACACGGTGATCATATTAGCCTTATGTAAGCTTTACCATTTTCTTTTGTTTAAACCAGCTCTCCCCAGCATTACTCAGTAAATCAAATTTTTACTAGAAGCCTAAGAAAACTCATTTGTCACAAACATCCTAAAGTCTTTACGCAACTTCCTGAAAAATAGTTCATTTCGAATATCCAAAAGTCCTTACAAAGCTCCCTAAAATCGTTCATTCAAACATCTCAAAGTCCTAATGAGGCTACCTAAAGTTGTTCATTCGAACATCCTAAAGTCTTTACGAGACTCCCTAAAATTGTTCATTGAACATCCTAGTCCTTACGAGACTTCCTAAAATCGTTCATTCAAACATCCCAGAGTCCTTCCAAGACACCCCAGGTAAGTTTATCACGAACAATCCTGAGTTTTTCGAGTTACCTTGAATAAGTTCATCACACACTGAATAAGTTCAGCACAAACAAACCTTGAGTCTTTTGAGCCCCCCTAACTAAGTTTAGCACGAAAAAACCTTGAGTCTTTCAAGCCACCCTAACTAAGTTTAGCACGAACAGACCTTGAGTCTTTCAGGACACCTTGAATAAGTTCTTCACGAACAACCTTGAGACTTTTGGGACACCTTGAATAAGTCCAACAAGAACAAACCTTAAGTCTTTTAGGGCACCCTGAATAAGTTCAATATGAACAAACCTTGAGTCTTTCAAGACACCCTGAAAAAGTTCAACACAAATAAAACTTGAGTCTTTCAGGACACCTTGAATAAGTTCATCATGAACAACCTTTAGTCTTTCGGGACACCTTGAATAAGTTCATCACGAACAACCCTTAGTCTTTCGAGACACCCTAAAAACTTCTGCACAACAACCTTGAGTCTTTCGATAAACTGTCAATAAGGTCAATATGAATATGAACACCCTTGAGTTTCCAGACACCATAAGTAAGTTCTACATGAACCACCATGAGTCTTTCAAGAAACCTTAATTAATTTTGATGTGAACACCCTTGAGTCTTTCAAGTCTCACTAAGTTTGTTCAAAGCAAACAAAAGCTTGAAATTGAGTTCTTCAGAGCCACCTCAATTGATATTTTAGCACAACCCAGAGTCCTACGAGACTCCCTGAATAGTTCCTACGAGCAAGTCCAAAGAAACATCCTGCATTGTCCATTAAGGACATACCTACGCTCCTCAGAACCAAAATCTGATTGAGTGCCAAAGGAACACTTACTTACCAGTGGCACCACCACTGACCCCTACTCTAATTCCTAAGTCCTTATTGACATATCAATGGGATGCGCCCACCTAAACATCTCATCAAGATGTCTGAAGCAACAAGATCCTCACTAAACAATGACCACAAGTTTTACATGGAAATTAGTAGGAAAATTGAATTGACAGGGCCAGCTCCTTGAGGTAGCTATCCTGCACGTCAAGTCACAGCATTCAATGCCTCTGGTGTGCAAATCTCCCTCATATGAGAAGACAAAGTCCCCCATGTGGCTAAAATTGATCGACATAACCTTGTCAGAATCAAATGTATCAGCCATATATAAAAGAGTGACAAGACATATTCCAGTTGAGAGTCACAAGATACATTATGGAGGTTATGATATTCTACTGGGAAAAGATTGAGAATCCCCTCCTAATTTTTCTTAACTAAGCATTCTAACCCCACAACAACTTCATCAGATGTATAGAGTCTGAAGCACCCTACATACAACTCACTGCCGGTACCACTTGCATGCCCTTAGCAGTGCCAGCCTCCACCAATCCAAAACATGGAGCACTTGGTCAATCTAAGTCCTGTGTCTGGTCCTGCCTCAGTGCATGCCTCAGGTCTCCCCCCTCCAGGCGTACTGGATCAATCTAAGTCCTGTGTTTGGCCCCGCCCCAGTGCATGCCTCAGGTCTTCCTCCAGTAGGTCCCTAGTCCACATCACCTCCCGCCTCCTGGTTTGGCACCGCTACTAGTGCCGGTAAGAGAGAACACCCAAGTTTCACTAGGAACACATCCAGATTCTCATGACCACAGTGAAAGCTCACCCACAGGCATGGTCTTGCAACCTGTGCCTGAGTCGGTCACCATAACTTGTGAGTCACTCATGCCCACAGTGACCTCTTCCTCTTCTTCCTAGTCCTCAGCAGACAAACCCTTGAGTAAGAATTCTGCCACATCACAACTGACCAATGAGCTCAAGAAACTTCGATGACTGGTCTTAGAGCTTGTAAGGAATAACACTGTTCCAGTTGTCGTAGGAGCAGTTGGCATTCCTATATCTTCCGTCGGCTTGCGATGTTAACTTACCGACTTCAGAGAGGTCCAAGGAAGGTCAACAGCATTGAAGCTCTTGGTGGACTAAGATAGTTGATGAGCTCTCCTTTGCAATAGTGCCCTTTGTCACAGTGCCTCATGTCTATCCTAAGGAGAACTTTGGCACCTCTATCCAGACTTGAAAGATGACAGGTATCTTCCTCTATTACTTCCTCTTATCACTTTTGTAACTGATTCTTCTTGTTCTAAGTTCCTATACTCTTTTAGTTTATTCTTCACCTTATTGTATGCTTTATTAAGGTGTTTTTCCTTTGATTCACACTCGGCCTCAGCAGAGTGCCAATTTCCAAATATTATGGTCATATGAATCTTTTGTTTCTTCCCTGTTATGCCACAAGACGTATGGTAAATCTTAAATTGTATGCCCTCAGAGCCACTATGCTCTTGCCATACGAGTGCCTTTACTACATCCACTGGCCTCCACTAACGCACTTTGATGCCCTTAGGAATAAAGTACGAATATAGACAGGCTACTGAATAAAATCCTTTGCATACTGACTGTAAATTTTTCTTTATGGACATTAAGTGCTCTTACATCTGTATTGAATTCTCATTTTTATTTCCATGTAATTGAATAATTCCGATTTCCTGACTTTATCATCTTTCCTTGTAATTGTTAGCACCTGACTCACGATTAATGTAATTTTACATGTCATTAATTATAATGTACTTATGGCATTGTCACTTGGCACATATGATTTTAGCACTTCGACAAGGCACAATGCTGTCATTCCAACTCTACCTTACAAAGTTATTTTCTAGTGCCATGTGCATGAGGTATTTTAGGATTTAATCATATTAACCTATTAACCTTGTTCTCATGCTGTTACATATTAGGTAACTAATTTTTTTTCCTTTAAAAATTTATTTCTTTTTTAACTTCTTTGACTGCTGCTCTAACGTTACTTAAACTTATCGTTAAATGTAATTTCCTTGCAGAATAGTTACATCTGTGTTAAAGTAAATGTCATCATGTATTTTATATGAATATTCCGAAGAATCATTGAATGTTAGAGAATAGTATAACCCGAAAGGAGTTGAAGAGATAGTAACTTGCTCAGTTGAGGTCACGTAATTTTATCCATTCCAACCCAATCAAAGGTGTGAAAGTCAACTTGGTTGGGAGGTGCAACGAGGGAAACCTCTTCCACACAAACTCACCATCCAAGATCAAAAGTAATATACAATACAAGGATATTTTATGATCTCAGAAATAATGTTCATTGTTTAAACTCAATGCTACAGATAAACTATGGGTAAAATTAGCCCCTGTTTTGACTTATCTCACCAATATCACTTCTGGGTAACCTGTTAATCTGTTCCCTTGTCCAAGTGACTGCGCAAGACCTGGATTTCAAGTGACATCCTTCAGAGATGCTAATCCCGCCCATGGTAGGCAAAGCCACCTGAAGAGGAAGGCCAGAAGAGAAAGCGATTCCGCGCTTAGTAGCTGACCTATGTGACCATCGCCATCTTGAACACCTGGACTAGATGACATCGTCCCCATATGCATGGCCCCATAGAAAACGTGGCCCCGCTGCCATACAATGATGAGCAAAATCGTAATCACTGGAGTTATACAAGGACATCACATGGACAACCCATCCTCAGAAGACATTGG
>NC_061107.1:133681094-133706094 GCF_015104395.2 Macrobrachium nipponense | reverse complement strand
AATTGAGGATAAAATACATTATCTAACGTCGTCGAGTTTAAGTGAATGAGAATCATTATCACGTATCATACTGTAAATAAGGATGAACTTATCTCCTCTATGGTTCTTATCCTGAGAAGTACCAGGTGCACTTCACCTGTAATTTTGTCAGACTTTAAAATGGCCCATCTGTAAACAGTTACCGATTTTCTGCTTGTTTGTAGGCAAAAATTAAAGTTCTTCGATTGACGAATTATAGTCTACTGGTAGCAGGAGGTCTTGCTCATATCCAGCTACAGATATGTCAGTACTTAAAAACTAATGTCATTTAAATACAAAGAACAAAAGGCTTCTTGATTCATGAAATTTCCTTGACTTTTGATAGTCAGTTACATAAAACGAATTATACTGCAAATAAAAAGATCACCAGTAGACTTGGTCGTATGGATTATGATATCTATCTTTCTTCTATAATAATAAAATCCGATTGGATCTTTCTTGTTCGTCTGGCCCGGGTGGGCCCGGTGTAGGTAGGGGAGACATCACACTTCCACAACGCAGCGTAGCGCGCACCATCAAGCTCGTGTTGGTACAATAAGATATGTTACCGACATCCACAAACGCCATTATTGCCTATGAAATAAAATTCACATTAGTATATTAAAGTATACTTCACCATCACAGCAAATAAATGGTATCGAAATATAAAGATACGCAAAAACCTGGCCAAATCATTTGCATGTTCTACATCTATCAGGAAAATAACCTTTAGTAACGGAGATATGATGAAGAGTGAAATTTCCGTCCTAAGATACGTTGCATTGTATCATCAATAAAGGTGAATCAAAAATCATCGAAAGAAACTGCAGAACATTTGGACTGATACAGAGCTTATATTCGCATTTCTCTGACTGAATTACCGTTGCATTTCGCAGTAAAGGCAAAGAAAATTTAAGCGAAAAAACCTATGAAAATTAATTTTACATATCCAAAATACTATTTACACACACACACACACACACACACACACACACACACACACATATATATATATATATATATATATATATATATATATATATATATATATATATATATATATATATATATATATATATATATATCACACACACACACACACACTATATATATATATATATATATATATATATATATATATATATATATATATATATATGTGTGTGTGTGTGTGTGTACACACACACACACACACACATATATATATATATATATATATATATATATATATATGTGTGTGTGTGTGTGTGTGTGTGTGTGTGAGTGTGTGTGTGCGTGTGAGAATATTCATATATATAGTATATGAGAGAGTGGTCATTAAATATTTAGGTCATTACTCGAAAATATTGTCCAAGTTCTTAAATCTTTGTAACTAAAATACTCCAAAAGCCAGAAATAATTAGTCAATGTTCGATGAGCGAAACAAATGCTAAGGAAATAAGGTGAGAGAAATATTTTGAAAAGCGATATTTTCAAAATAACCTCTCACCTGAAATCAGCCCAGATTTTGCTATGGATTGTCTTGTAGTTTTCCCAGGTATGTTCTTGGCTGCTCTATTTGAATATGCCAGAGAAGCTTAGCTGTTTTTGGCTTCTAGGTTTTCTCAAGGAAAATTACCGCAGTGGGTGCATTGCATAAGGCTTCCGAGAGATAGATGATGATAAATCCCCACGTTCTTCCTCTGTGGTTAGATGCTTGCTTGACTAACCATCCCATTAATCTCTCTGAAATATTCCACAGCCTGGATGTTATTTATGTCTGGGAAAGACTCTCTAAAGCTTGAAAAATTACATGATTTTCCTTCCGTGTGGCCTAAAATGTTTCCTGTCGATGAAATGACTCCTCTTGCAGGATTACCATCGCCCCAATTCAAGATATTTATATAGTTTCATCAGTGCCGAAAATGTATTTATACTGCATTTGAATGTTATTCTCGTTTCCCAAGCTGGAAGTAGTTACAAATTTTACATAGTTGTCTTTTTTAATAAATGCACGCTGAGTCCTAATGCCAGTGGATTCGTTACGAATCATTTGAATGAATCATATATGAATTAAGGACACATCAATAAGCAAGAGTGAAAATATTTCTTTTAAAATATTAGTTCCAGAAATCATTTCCTTCTTGAGAATTTTTAAGATCATTATAATATGACTTGAGAGTATCGGTACATAACTATCCCACAGAAACTGATAAACGGGTTGACTGGGTTCCCATTACAAATACTTATGAGAACTTTAGGTACAGCAGGGACTACATTTGATATTTTACAAATATTTGCTCCGTAGAACCATTTTTTGAGTTACCTGCTCTGATTTCTCTCAGTCGTTGAAATCTCACCAAGAGACTTTTAGGACACCTACAATTTGATTTGTACTCACTCACCTATAGAAATTCTTTATGGCTTTGTATCACTTTTGTCTCCTTTTTCACACAAGACTGTAATCTAGAATCTATTCTTTTCCGTGTCAGTTTTGACTTTTTGAAGGACTATAAGGTGTTTGACTGAGTTTAAACTGTCGCCAGTGTTAGAAATAGTAAACTGATTAGTCATATGACATCGTAGTTTCCTTGGAAGGATAGAGATTTTGGGCCCAAATGCAGAAGCATAAGTAATCTCATTATTGTTTAGTTGAGGCAGAAAGCTGTTTACCGTAATTCACATATCGACTGTTGTCGATATGTCTTTTGCAGAGGATTAGTATGGCTCAGTCACAGGAATTAAAAGCATAATTCGTTACTTCTAGAGACTGTAATGCAGAGCACAGTGAGTTGCTATATTCAAATTCCACAGATCACCATGGCCGGTCAACTCTTGAGTTCTGTGTATCCTTCGATTTTGTCCAGATAATTGAGAAATTAACTCTCATTTCCGGTAATCATAGTTTAGACCTCATATTCATACATGCTCCAGCTGTAATAAAGTCCAAGGTCGGTAAATATATAGGTACTTCTAATCATTGCGCCATTGAGATGGACATATCTGCGAGCCAGTACATTCCTAATTCCAGTATTGGAAAAATGGTCAGGTTGAAATCCAGACCCATTTAGGATCGCATCATTGAAGCTTGTCAAGCACTTCATATCTCAAATGCTGATCCCAAGAAGAATTTGAATGAAATGGTGATGGCTATTTAGGACAAATGACCAACAATGGTTTTATGATACATGTAGACGAGCCTACCATGACAAAGAGACAGATTCAACGCATCTAGACGAAATCATTCAAATGAAAATGACACAGTTTTTATTGAGTCTCACCACGCTCTGAATAGAACGTACCACTCTGCCGAGAGAAATTACAATAATTCCTTGAAGAGGAAACTTAAAGGAATTACTCAGCCTTATTTGTGGTGGGCCAAATTTGCATCATCTATCTTTGGATCATGCTCGTCTTCCATTCTACCACTACTAACAGATAATGGTGGATTGGTTACTGGCCCTACGGAAAAGGCTGACTCGCTTCATCAAACTTTTGAAGCTAAGCAATCAGCTGAACCTCCTCTTAAAAAAATTGCATTTTGTTCCAAGAATGTTAAGAATATTATGGATAATCTTGATAGCTGGGATGGAGAAGACCCTGATGGTTTTGTAGGGCCCCACGCACACCTACACACCTCCATCTTACTTGGCCAGCTAATCTCTTCACAACAAACATCATGGCGCACTAAATGCAAGTATACAAGAAACAGAGCATATGTCACGCATCTTTTGTACATATATTTTCATTCATATTGTTATATTAAACATATATTTATTACCATATACATCAATAATATGTTAAACATATTGCTATTACCACAATATCAGCATTTCAGTCATATGTACCATAGCTTCAGTTGTGGCTTGTACATCAATTTATATACATCTCTCCATCCTTCAACAAACATTAGTGATTGTTTTGCAACCTCGGTTTTGTTCCCCTTGAAAGAGCTACTGACCTGTCTGTTTGTTGTCCAAATAAATCAATAAGTTTGTAGATGTAGCTTCTTACCCGTGCGTTCACTACACTGGTAACCACGGAAATGACCAGCCAAGCAAGCCCCAAAAATGCTAGCTTCTCCAGTGATAATATTGCCACCACTTCCTTACTTCTGCCCCCAGTTCACGCAGCACGACCCAGAAGCTTGTTTCTTCATGGTGGAGGCCATTCGTTGATCAAAGAAAATTACCTGGAAAACAAAATTGTTCAGTATGCTGATGATGCAGTACTTGCAGATGGAGTAAAGTCTCCACTTTTGAGAATTGGAGCTGCCCTCAGCCTACATCGGGAGATATTCTGGATCAGGGAATGGTGTAGTCGATGGAGTATGAGGCTGAAATGCAGTAAAACGAAAACACTATTGATTAGCAGATCTCATACAAATTTTTCACCCTATCCTTCCTTTCAGGCGGATGGAACTTTGCTGAACGAATCTGAAGCTTTGACTATTCTAGGTGAAATTGGAACTCCAGAAGTTCAAGCGAAGGTGTAGTACATTACTGCCCTCAATCTATTCACCATGCATCTTAATACCTTTAATACATTTATTGATTTATTTTGTTTCTTTTTTAATAAGTGGGGTCTCATCTTTCTGTATTTCCCTTTACCTCGTCTTCTTCCTAATGAAGGCCATATTCTTTGTAAGCTTGAATTTAAAGTAAATGGCACCAAGAAATTAAGGGAGAAAACAAGTGAGGTCAATGAAATAATGGGCATAATACAGACCACCAGTATCACAGAAACAAATAACTTGACATATGCAGGAGCAAGATTAGTAGCAGAACTGATGGGAATTCGAACACCAACACCACCAGCACAACCAACCCAACAGAAACCAAAACAGCAACCTCCTTGGAAAAGGCGCCTGGAAAAGCAAATCATGGTGATGAGATCTGACTTGAGTAAACTGAAAGAGATGGCAGAAAAAAGGCTAAGAAGCAGGAAAACAAGGGAGGAACTCAACGAGAAATACAAAGTACAAGAGAGGGGATTAAACAACACAATAGAAGATGTAAAACAGAGGCTTAAGGCCAAAGCACATAAGATCCAACGGTACATGAACAGGAATAAGGGATACCAACAGAACAAACTATTCGGAACCAACCAGAAAAGACTATACAGCCAACTAAGAGGGGAAGACAACCACCCAGAAATTCCTGAAGCCGAACCAAGTAAGAGACTCTGGGAAAACATATGGAGCAATCCGGTATCACACAACAAACATGCAACATGGCTCCAGGAAGTCAGGGCTGAAGAAACAGGGAGAATAAAACAAAGATTCACAGAGATCACGACAGACACAGTCAGACACCAACTAAAGAAAATGCCCAACTGGAAAGCCCCAGGTCCCGATGAAGTCCATGGATACTGGCTCAAAAACTTCAAGGCCCTACACCCACGAATAGCAGAACAACTCCAGCATTGTATCTCAAATCACCAAGCACCCAAATGGATGACCACAGGAAGAACATCCTTAGTACAAAAAGACAAGAGTAAGGGAAATATAGCCAGTAACTACAGGCCTATCACCTGCCTACCAATAATGTGGAAGTTACTAACAGGTATCATCAGTGAAAGGCTATACAACTACCGAGAGGAGACAACACCATCCCCCACCAACAGAAAGGCTGCAGAAGGAAGTGTAGGGGCACAAAAGACCAGCTCCTGATAGACAAAATGGTAATGAAGAACAGTAGGAGAAGGAAATCCAACCTAAGCATGGCATGGATAGACTATAAGAAAGCCTTCGACATGATACCACACACATGGCTAATAGAATGCCTGAAAATATATGGGGCAGAGGATAATACCATCAGCTTCCTCAAAAATACAATCCGCAACTGGAATACAATACTTACAAGCTCTGGAATAAGACTAGCAGAGGTTAATATCAGGAGAGGGATCTTCCAGGGCGACTCACTGTCCCCACTACTCTTCGTAGTAGCCATGATTCCCATGACAAAAGTACTACAGAAGATGGATGCCGGGTACCAACTCAAGAAAAGAGGCAACAGAATCAACCATCTGATGTTCATGGACGACATCAAGCTGTATGGTAAGAGCATCAAGGAAATCGATACCCTAATCCAGACTGTAAGGATTGTATCTGGGGACATCAGGATGGAGTTTGGAATAGAAAAGCTACCAGATGGAAGCAACATCAAACACATAGATGAGACAGGATACAAATACCTGGGAATAATGGAAGGAGGAGATATAAAACACCAGAGATGAAGGACGCGATCAGGAAAGAACATATGCAGAGACTCAAGGCGATACTCAAGTCAAAACTCAACGCCGGAAATATGATAAAAAGCCATAAAACACATGGCAGTGCCAGTAATCAGATACAGCGCAGAAATAGTGGAATGGACGAAGGCAGAACTCCGCAGCATAGATCAGAAAACCAGGAAACATATGACAATACACAAAGCACTACACCCAAGAGCAAATACCGACAGACTATACATAACACGAAAGGAAGGAGGGAGAGGACTACTAAGTATAGAGGACTGCGTCAACATCGAAAACAGAGCACTGGGCAATATCTGAAAACCAGTGAAGACGAGTGGCTAAAGAGTGCATAGGAAGAAGGACTAATAAAAGTAGACGAAGACCCAGAAATATCAGAGACCAGGAGAAGGACAGAAAGAACAGAGGAATGGCACAAAAAACCAATGCACGGACAATACATGAGACAGACTAAAGAACTAGCCAGCGATGACAATTGGCAATGGCTACAGAGGGGAGAGCTAAAGAAGGAAACTGAAGGAATGATAACAGCGGCACAAGATCAGGCCCTAAGAACCAGATATGTTCAAAGTACGATAGACGGAAATAACATCTCTCCCATATGTAGGAAGTGCAATACGAAAAATGAAACCATAAACCACATAGCAAGTGAATGCCCGGCACTTGCACAGAACCAGTACAAAAAGAGGCATGATTCAGTGGCAAAAGCCCTCCACTGGAGCCTGTGCAAGAAACATCAGCTACCTTGCAGTAATAAGTGGTACCGAGCACCAACCTGAAGGAGTGATAGAAAACGATCAGGCAAAGATCCTCTGGGACTATGGTATCAGAACGGATAGGGTGATACGTGCAAACAGACCAGACGTGACGTTGATTGACAAAGTCAAGAAGAAAGTATCACTCATTGATGTCGCAATACCATGGGACACCAGAGTCGAAGAGAAAGAGAGGGAAAAAATGGATAAGTATCAAGATCTGAAAATAGAAATAAGAAGGATATGGGATATGCCAGTGGAAATCGTACCCATAATCATAGGAGCACTAGGCACGATCCCAAGATCCTTGAAAAGGAATCTAGAAAAACTAGAGGCTGAAGTAGCTCCAGGACTCATGCAGAGAGTGTGATCCTAGAAACGGCACACATAGTAAGAAGAGTGATGGACTCCTAAGGAGGCAGGATGCAAACCCGGAACCCCACACTATAAATACCACCCAGTCGAATTGGAGGACTGTGATAGAGCAAAAAAAAAAAAAAAATAATAATAATAATAATAATAATAATAATAATAATAATGTAATAATAATATGTGGCGCCGTGGCAGAGTGGGTTACGCCGTCAATTGACTGGTTAAGCAACATTGGGGCTGGTCAGTCTTTGGATGGGTGACCGCTCTCCTTGGCGTTGATTCCTTGGGAAAGGATCTTTACCATAATTTCCTCAGTCTACTCAGCTGTAAATGAGTACCTATTCCTGATGGGGTAGGGTCCAGCTATGGGTCAAATAGCAAAATTCAGCAATGATGGAAAGAAATGAAGGATTAAACGACAACGACATAAATGAAACCTGTGGCAACAGAGGAGCTTCGTCTGGCAGCCAGGTATTCAGCCCAATTGAAGGGGAAGACGGTCAAGTACTTGGAGGTCATCATCCAGCAACTGACCACCACAACAACAGTAACCAACAACCAGAGACTGGAGCTACAGAAGCAAACCAGAGTAAGAAATGGACAAGAGAAGAAAATAAGGAAATATGGAGATGCTACAGCAGAAGCAACCGTCGGAGAGAGGATATAGAAGAAGGTTGGTCAACATCAGGAATAAGAGGAATAACGTCTCCCAAACAGAGCAGAGGCTGGCAGACCAAGTAAGGAACATAAAGAAAAAGAACTGGCTCTCCCCAACAGAAAGAGAGGAATTGGAAAGGGAAATGACAAACGGCAACGAATTACAAGAAGATGAACTGAGAGACGATGCCACAGAAGACGACAGAGATGATGAGGTATCAAACAACGACATATGAAGAAACACCAACGAAGTAACAGAGAGGACGGAATGGGTAGAAAAGATTATACAATGGATGAAGCCAGATACAGAGAGAGCAAAGATCCCCTCCATGAAAGCCTACAACACTAAGAAATTAAGGGAGAAAACAAGTGAGGTCAATGGAATAATGAGACTAATACACACCACCAATATCACAGAAACAAATAACTTGACATATGCAAGAGCAAGATTAGTAGCAGAACTGATGGGGATACGAACACCAACACCACCAGCACAACCAACCCAACAGAAACCAAAACAGCAACCGCCTTGGAAAAGGCGCCTGGAAAAGCAAATCATGGTGATGAGATCTGACATGAGTAAACTGAAAGAGATGGCAGAAAAAAGGCTAAGAAGCAAGAAAACAAGGGAGGAACTGAACTAGAAATACAAAGTACAGGAGAGGGGACTAAACAACACAATAGATGATGTAAAACAGAGGCTTAAGGCCAAAGCACATAAGATCCAACAGTACATGAACAGAAATAAGGGATACCCACAGAACAAACTATTCGGAACCAACCAGAAAAGACTATATAGCCAACTAAGAGGGGAAGACAACCACCAAGAAACTCCTGAAGCCGAACCAAGTAAGAGACTCTGGGAAAACATCTGGAGCAATCCGGTATCACACAACAAACATGCAACATGGCTCCAGGAAGTCAGGGCTGAAGAAACAGGGAGAATAAAACAAAGATTCACTGACATTACGACAGACACAGTCAGACACCAACTAAAGAAAATGCCCAACTGGAAAGCCCCAGGTCCGGATGAAGTCCACTGATATTGGCGCAAAAACTTCAAGGCCCTACACCCAAGAATAGCAGAACAACTCCAGCATTGTATCACAAATCACCATGCGCACAAATGGATGACCACAGGAAGAACATCCTTAGTCCGGAAAGACAAGAGTAAGAGAAATATAGCCAGTAACTACAGGCCTATCACCTGCCTATCAATAATGTGGAAGTTACTGACAGGTATCATCAGCGAAAGGCTATACAACTACCTAGAGAATACAAACACCATCCCCCACCAACAGAAAGGCTGCAGAAGGAAGTGTAGGGGCACAAAAGACCAGTTGCCAATAGACAAAATGGTAATGAAGAACAGTAGGAGAAGGAAATCCAACCTAAGCATGGCATGGATAGACTATAAGAAAGCCTTCGACATGATACCACACACATGGCTAATAGAATGCCTGAAAATATATGGGGCAGAGGAAAACACCATCAGGTTCCTCAATAATACAATGCGCAACTGGAATACAATACTTACAAGCTCTGGAATAAGACTAGGAGAGTTTAATATCAGGAGAGGGATCTTCCAGGGCGACTCACTGTCCCCACTACTCTTCGTAGTAGCCATGATTCCCATGACAAAAGTACTACAGAAGATGGATGCTGGGTACCAACTCAAGAAAAGGGGCAACAGAATTAACCATCTGATGTTCATGGACGACATCAAGCTGTATGGTAAGAGCATCAAGGAAATAGATAGCCTGTAAGGATTGTATCTAGGGACATCAGGATGGAGTTTGGAATAGAAAAATGTGCCTTAGTAACATACAAAAGGGCAAAGTAACAAGGACTGAAAGGATAAAGCTACCAGCTGGGAACAACATCAAACACGTAGGTGAGACGGGATACAAATACCTGGGAATAATGGAAGGAGGGGATATAAAACACCAAGAGAAGAAGGACACGATCAGGAAAGAACATATGCAGAGACTCAAGGCAATACTCAAGTCAAAACTCAATGCCGGAAATATGATAAAAGCCATAAACACATGGGCAGTGCCAGTAATCAGATACAGAGCAGGAATAGTGGAATGGACGAAGGCAGAACTTCGCAACATAGACCGGAAAACGAGGAAACATATGACAATACACAAAGCACTACACCCAAGAGCAAATACGGACAGACTATACATAACACGAAAGGAAGGAGGTAGAGGACTACTAAGTATAGAGGACTGCGTCAACATTGAGAACAGAGCACTGGGGCAGTATATGAAGACCAGTGAAGACGAGTGGCTCAAGAGTGCATGGGAAGAAGGACTGATAAAAGTAGACAAAGACCCAGAAATATACAGAGACAGGAGAAAGACAAGCAGAACAGAGGAATGGCATAACAAACCAATGCACGGACAATACGTGAGACAGACAAAAGAACTAGCCAGCGATGACACGTGGCAATGGCTACTGAGGGGAGAGCTCAAGAAGGAAACTGAAGGAATGATAACAGTAGCACAAGATCAGGCCCTAAGAACCAGATATGTCCAAAGAGCGATAGATGGAAATAACATCTTTCCCATATGCAGGAAGTGCAATACGAAAAATGAAACCATAAACCACATAGCAAGCGAATGTGCGGCACTTGCACAGAACCAGTACAAAAAGAGGCATGATTCAATAGCAA
Organism: Macrobrachium nipponense; assembly: GCF_015104395.2. Lineage (NCBI taxonomy): Eukaryota > Metazoa > Arthropoda > Malacostraca > Decapoda > Palaemonidae > Macrobrachium > Macrobrachium nipponense. The sequence continues at coordinate 133,695,378 of NC_061107.1, read as the reverse complement.
AAGCCCTCCACTAGAGCCTGTGCATTAAACACCAGCTACCTTGCAGTAATAAGTGGTACGAACACCAACCCGAAGGAGTGATAGAAAACGATCAGGCAAAGATCCTCTGGGACTATGGTATCAGAACAGATAGGGTGATACGTCCAAATAGACCAGACGTGACGTTGATTGACAACATCAAGAAGAAAGTATCACTCATTGATGTCGCAATACCATGGGACACCAGAGTTGAAGAGAAAGAAAGGGAAAAAATGGATAAGTATCAAGACCTGAAAATAGAAATAAGAAGGATATGGGATATGCCAGTGGAAATTGTACCCATAATCATAGGAACACTAGAGGCTGAAGTAGCTCCAGGACTCATGCAGAAGAGTGTGATCCTAGAAACGGCACACATAGTAAATACAACCCAGTCGAATTAGAGGACTATGATAGAGCAAAAAATAAATAAATAAATAAATAAATAAATAATAATAATAAAGATTGCAGTGTAAATAAATAGCAAAGCTCCCTGATTTTATTTGGAACTGTTTCATCCTTGTCTTGTAGGTATACTATGTTTTCTAGTACTCATGTTTGCGCTGGAATCATCACTTATACACAAAAAATAATACAGTTTGTGGAATTTTTAAACTTCCTTGATGAAATCACATGACACTCCAATATGTAAACATCTTATAGGTTAAACAGACCAAATTAGTAAACAACAGTCTATAATAAATCCACTTAACAATTCCTATGTGTGCATGGTCCAGATATTTTTTGTGTAACGTCTCATTCTAAAGCACCCACTGGCTACTGCCTGCTGTAAATAAATGAGAATGAGCTGGTAGTGTTAAATTTTCAGGGGTAGTGACCTCAGTGTTTTTAACTTTGGGCGTGTTCACAATTATGTTTACCTTACAAAAAATGAGCTAGGTGATATTTCACGAGTTCTTGCTGAAGTATATGTTTTCATCTTTATCTCTATAACTCCTGGTATACTTTGTCTTTGTTCAGAGATAAATTGCATTATTTACTTCATTTTGTAGTTCCTCATTAATTGAAACCAAACTTAGAATTGTTCCTTATGATTAACAGATATGACCATGACTAGTCTGGACAATTAACCTGTTACTACATCTTGAGATATTTCATTTGACAGGGAAAGTTAAAGTAAAAATTTAATTAGACCACTTGCCATTTTTTCCAGATCTTATTGCACATCCTGAAGTGATTAACCTTAATAAAAGCTTTACTGAAATTCAGACTGACTTGGATGTCTGAACTGGCATTTTTAGAAATTTGATTTTGTCTTAATCTTTCTTTCTTGACCGGCAAAGAATCTTATAGATTTCCTTTTGAGAAATCATTAGGTCAGTTGTAAGACACTGTAGCAATATCTTTTTCCTGATGAGCTAAGATATTATTGATATAATCTGGTAAAGTTCTAGATTAAAAGCATCACTGCTTGTAGTTGTATTTTGAACTAGAAAGTTTTGGTCTGACCTGTCGCGTTAAACACTTCTACCACAGTATGAAATGGACTGGTTCAATATTTCTTCACTATTGTTTACAGTAACAAGGTAAGAACTTTGGAATCTGTGTTTTTGTTTTGGTTGGGTGAACCTCATTATTTTTGCTTAAAATGACATCATGGAGGTTCATGAATGTAATATAATTATGTGGGAGGATGGTCATAGTACGGATCCAGAATTTTTCACGTCACAAACTTTGGCGGAGGTATGAACCCTGTTTGATACGCAAGTATTCTCTTCAGTCCTTTCATCAGTAAATTCTGTATTCTGTAGTATCTAGAGGTCACTGTCCCTCTTGTATAAAATAAAAAGTAAGTAAACTTGGAACTCATGTTTCGGATATTATTAGCTTAAGGTATGTGTATCTGAGGTTTATGTTCGGAAGATGAGAAACACTTACGGTCAATTCTCAGGTCCTTTACCGTCCTGTGTCCTTTGAATGACTTTCAAATGTTAAAAGGCCTGATGAGAATTATTATATATATTTTTGGCAGTGCATTAATTGGTTTTGGTGTTTGTAGTCGAAACATTTTCAATTTTCTTTTCAATGCTCAGAATAAAAATCTGTACATTCTAAACTATGGCTGCTGGTCGTCTCATGACTTAAAGATTCAGGTTCTTGTGATCGTTTTCTTTTTAGTAGTTTAATATTTCCTAAGTCTTTCTGGCCAAAACTCCAATGATAATCTTGATCCAGTTTCATCAAGTTAGCTTTGTGGGTGTTAAAAACCAAGAAGGATAATTGCATGACGGAGAAAAGGACGTTAGTTGATAAAATAATTTAATGGGAAATCGGCGGCAAATATTGGTCGAACAGAACTGAAGTATAGTCGAAAATGTTGTTTATGAGGCGTTGATTTTTTTTTTTTTTTTATTATTAAAACCAGAATATTCACCTAGCCTTTAGTCATAGGTTGTGCTTAGGTAAAAGTGCCCAAAATAGAGAAAATATCCACATTAAAACATCGATCTTATTAAAAAACGCTAAGCTTTTAACCCTTAGATGCAGGAATGGGTCTATTGGACCCGGACGGTTTTTCGTTGAATTATAGGTATAACACTGAAAATAAAATAATACAGCAATTTTTTTTATAAAAATGCATATGAAATTACGTTATCTACAGATAGGGCGCAAAAGAAAAAATGGAAAGAAATTACAAAGAAGGAATTTTTTGCTTTTATCGGCATAGTTCTTTTAGCAGGCTCTGAAAAGCAATGGGATGTCCCAATACGAGAATTATTTGGTGACACTCCTTCTAACCCTATATACAAGGCAACAATGTCCGTTGAAAGATTTGAGGAAATTAGGCGTTTCATGTGATTTGATGATAAAAGAACGAGAATTCCGTTTGCAAACTGATCATCTAGCTGCTTTTAGATATGTATGGGACCAGTTCATTGTAAATTGTAGAAAATCTTATATCCCTAGTGACTGCGTGACAGTGGATGAGCAACTCGTTCCTTTCAGGGGAAGATGCAGGTTCATCCAGTATATGCCAGCGAAGCCGTCAAAATATGGAATAAAGATATTTTGGGTTTGTGATTCCAGAAGTTATTTTGGGCTTGATGGAATTATTTACACTGGACGACAGCCTGGGGAAGATGTTTGTAAAAACCTTGGCACAAAAATTGTATTACAGCTGTGCAGTCAGTTTAGAAATACAGATCGCAACATAACCACTGACAACTTTTTCACTAGTGTACCACTAGCAGAGGCCCTTCTGGAAAATAAATTGTCATTGGTTGGTACACTACGCCAGAACAAGCCCGATATGCCTAACATCATGAAAAGTGCAAAGAATCGTGAAGTTTACAGAAGTGAATTTGGTTTCAAGAATGATGTCACAATGGTCAGCTACATACCAAAGAAAAAACCAACTCAGAAAAATGTAATACTGCTTAGCACTATGCATCATGATAAAGAGATTGACAAGGATAGCAAGAAACAAAAACCATCTATCATTACCTTCTACAATGAAACAAAATGTGGGGTTGATGTGATGGACCTAATGGTACAACCTTATTCATGCAAAAGGCAAACAAGAAGATGGCCAATGGTTCTTTGATAGACGTTGCCTGTCTAGATGCTTATATAATTTTTATTTCACAACATCCAGACTTCCATCCAAACAGGTCACATAAACGTCGACTTTTCATAAAAGAACTCGCGAAAGAGTTAGTTATTCCACATATGTCAGAACGACTGGAATCAGTCCCAAATCTTCCAATAGCTGTATTATTTTCCATGGAAAGATGTGGAGTGGTAACCGAACCAGCTGAGGGATCCTCTCAACAAACAAAAGTGGGGAAGAAGAGGTGTCCCAACTGTCCAAGCAAGAGAGATCGTAAAAGTGCAACAACTTGCAAGAACTGCCAAAGTCATGTCTGCAGAGAGCACAGCTACATTGTATGTTCTAAATACCAAGTCTAGAGTGTAGAAGGCAGCGCCGTAAAAACTGTGGGTCCTCTAGTGTAGCGTTTCATAGAACTCTGCTATCACTGTAAGGTGTTAACCCTTAAACGCCGACTGGACGTATTTTACGTCGACATTTTTTGTCTCTCGGGTGCCGACTGGACGTATTTTACGTCGACATACAAAAGTTTTTTTAAAAATTCGCGGAAAAATACTTTTAGGCCTACCAGCCAAAAACTCTTGAATCACGCGCCTTGGGGGATGCTGGGAGTTCACGGATCAAGGTGTTGTTTTGTTTACAATCGTTACGCAGGCGCGCAAGCGCGAATTTCTTTCTTGCCGCACTAAAAAGTATCTGTGACACATCTCTGAAATTATTTCGTCACTTTGACATAATTTTTGTACCATTTTAAATTAGCCGTTACATAGAGTATTATATATGAAAATGTGCGCATTTTTATGTAGAATACAACGAAAAAATACTCATGATTGTAGCTTTTATCAGTTTTAAGATTTTTTCATATAAATAACGATAAGTGCCAAAATTTCAACCTTCGGTCAACTTTGACTCTACCGAAATGGTCGAAAAAAACGCAATTGTAAGCTAAAACTCTTATATTTTAGTAATATTCAATCATTTATCTTAATTTTGCAACTAATTGGAAGTCTCTAGCACAATATTTCGATTTATGGTGAATTTATGAAAAAACTTTTTCCTTACGTCCGCGCGGTAACTCTTCCGAAAATAATCATAATGGTAATGTTTGCACCATTTTAAATTAGCCGTTACATAAAGTTTTATATATGAAAATGTGCGCAATTTCATGCACAATACAACTAAAAACAACCCATGGTTGTAGCTTTTATCAATTTTGAAATATTTTCATATAAAAAATGATAAGTGACAAATTTTCAACCTTCGGTCAATTTTGACTCTACCGAAATGGTCGAAAAACGCAGTTGTAAGCTAAAACGCCTATATTCTAGTAATATTCAAGCATTTACCTTCATTTTGCAACAAATTGGAAGTCTCTAGCACAATATTTCGATTTATGGTGAATTTATGAAAAAAATAACATTTTCTTTACGTCCGCGCGGTAACTCTTCCGAAAAAATCATACATGCGATTGTGGTAATGTTTGCACCATTTTAAATTAGCCGTTACATAACGTTTTATATATGAAAATGTGCGCATTTCATGTATAAACAACAAATAAATAGTTTGAAGGTTGTAGCTATTCTCATTATCGAAATATTTGCATATAAAGCACGATAAATAGAAAAAAAACCACGTTCGGTCAAATTTGACTCTACCGAAATGGTCGAAAACGCAATTGTAAGATAAAACTCTTACAGTCTAGTAATATTCAGTCATTATCTTCATCGTGAAACAAATTCGAAGTCTCTAGCACAATATCTAAATTTATGGTGAATTTAAAAAAAAAACTTTCCTTCCCTCCGCGCGCGGATTCTCCGCCACAAATCTCCGAAATGCGTAAGTCCCATTCTCGGAATATTTGCTCCCTTTCATATTAGGCATTTCATAGAGTTTTATATATGAAAATGTGCGCAATTTCATGTAGAATAAAACGAAAAATATTTGAAAGTTGTAGCTTTTCTTATTTCCGAAATAATTGCATATAAAAAATATATATATATAAAAAATTCGACATTCGGTCAACTTTAGCTCGTCAGATATGGTCGAAAACTGCATTTGTAAGCTAATATTCTTACAGTATAGTAATATTCAATCATTTGTCTTCATTCTGAAACATATTGGAAGTCTCTAGGACAATATTTAAATTTATGGTGAATTTTTGAAAAAAATATGTGTTTACGTAAGCGCGTTACGAATTCATGCATTATTTTGTGATAATATTTTCTCTGTGTTGCTTTTATCGTTTTACAATGTGTTATATATCAAAATGATCGTAATTTAGTGCACATTACAACGAAAAACAAGTAACTTGTTACCTTCAACCGTTTTGCGCACAGCGCGATTTGAATACAATTATATATGAAATTTCGTTTTTGCGCTATCATATATCGCATTATTAATATATGATAATGATAATTTTTTCCATTTCTGATGGTTGAATACTAAACTTCAAGCAATGACAAAAAAAGGAGCCAAAAATGAACTCTTAATCTTGAAAACTAAGCGCGCTGTGATTTTTTGAAAAAAATATTTTTTCCGCTTCCGCGCTCACTCTCAAACCCCTCCGGCATACGGGAGTCATTTTTTTATTTACCGCTCCGGCGTTTAAGGGTTAAGTTCAGTATATTAATTATTAATTTACATCTTTCATTGAATGAAATAATGTTTTTTTTTATAAAAATGTCGTAACAATACGGATGCTTATCAAGATATCATTTCAAATATAAATTTTTCCATTTTTTTTTATTCATCTTTTCAGTAGAATTGTTTTTCAAAAAGTACATTTTACTTACTGAATTTTGACAAGAAATTAATTATTTTTGTCTTAAATATGTACTTCATATGACAGATATTCAGGAATAAAACAAGTATTTAGTTTAAATCGTTTTAGTTATTACCAATATGAAAAGTCTGTACGAAGGGTCTGGGGGGCCCACCTTCTGCATTGGTGTCATAGCAAGAGATGTCTGCATCCAAGGGTTAATAAGGCAATCAAAAACAACATTCACCCCATTACTATAGCTTTTATAAACTGTGACACAGAAAATTATCTAATCTTTGTATATATATATATATATATATATATATATATATATATATATATATATATATATATATATATATATATATATATATATATATATTTATATATATGTACATCCATTAAGCTACAAATGTCCTTTAATATCAAATTTTTTCTACCTCAGAGTTAATATTATATTTTCGTATGTGATAACAGAAGGGGAATTTTTTCAGTTGATAACATTTTCGTCCTCTCATAGATTCCACCTAGTGCACAGAGAAGTCAGGACTTGAAGGGCACCAGGAGTGTCTCTGTCCATACCAGCAATCTCAAAAACTATGGATTAGGCACTATTGTCTGTAGTTTTCGATTATTTTTAAATGTCACCACCTTCCCAGCTCCTTCTCACCGCACTTCCTAGCGGCGCTAAACTTGGACTCAAAGGACATCTGAAGTGTCACTATTAATCTCAGCGACATTGAAAACTATAAATTAGAAACTGTTATCTTTCATTTTCTGTTATTTTTATGTTATCCCCTTCTTTCCCCCTTTTTTATCGGTGACTTGAAAAACTATGGATTAGATACTAATATCTCTTCTTTTTAGGGGTTTTTACATGTCACCCCCTTCCCACCCCTTTTCACCACCTTTCCTATCATGGCTGAACTTGGACTTGAACTGCATCAGGAGTGTCACTCTTCATCTCAGCAACCTTGAAAACTATGGATTAGACACAAATATATATCTGTCTAATAGGTTACCTTTACATGTTAGACCTTTCCCGCCCCTTTTCACCCCTCCCTACTGGGGCTGAATTTGGACTTGATGGACACTGGGAGTGTCACTGTCAAACTCAGCAACCTTGAAAACTATGGATTAGACACCAATATCTATCTAATAGGTTACTTTTACATGTCACCCCCTTCCCACCCCTTTTCACCCTCCTCCCTATTTGCGCTGAACTTGGAATTAAAGGGCATCGGGAGTGTCACTATTCCCCACAGCAACCTCGAAAACTATGGGTTAGACATTAACATCTGTTATTTTTGGTTATTTCTACATGTCACCCCTTCCCACCCATTTCACCCCAAGTCCCCAATGGGACTGAACTTGGACTTGAAGGGCATCAGGAGTGTCACTGTTCATCTCAGTGACCTCAAAAACTATGGGTTAAACACTAATATATGTATTTTACAGTTATTTTACTCATCACCTCCTTCTCACACTTTTTCACCACCCACCCCTCCCTATTGGGGCAGAACTTGGACTTTGGGAGTGTCATTATTTATCTCAGGGACACCTCTCTCTCTCTCTCTCTCTCTCTCTCTCTCTCTCTCTCTCTCTCTCTCTCCTTTTTAATCTATACAGATGAGAAAGTAGAGAGTCTGAAAACTGCCCTGCTTTCATACGCACATGTGCAATTGTCGATATGCAAATAAAATCATAGACAAAGAGATCGTGGAACACATTTCACAGAGCAAAATGGTAAGGTATATCTTGCTAACCAAACTTTACTGGATGGCGTTTGGGGCTCAACCACTATATTCTGGCCATGTTGAGGTTTCAAAACTATGCAGAGCAGCAAAAATCTTACTAGTATGGTTTTCCCAGTGTCTTACAGGAATAAGACGTATTCAGTGTAGTAGTTCATTGGTATCCCAAGCCACTGATACCTCCATTGTACCAGTTATTGCAATCATTTCCCATATCACTAATGTGGGTTTTAATATTACCACTCTCCGTAACTCCCGTATCACCGCCATTAGTATCACCGAGCACATCTCCTTTTTCAACAATCTCCATGTCCTCCGTTCTAATCATGTCTTCATAAGGAAGAAAAATGCCAGGTATTCTGACTGTTATCCCATTAACACCCCCATGGATCGAAATCTTGTGTCTCTTACACGCAGGATGACCCAGCAAAAGTCTGTTGCCCAACACAGTTCCTTTCATTACCAAAAAATGGTTCTGTTAGTACTCTGTCACCGAGAGTAAACTATTTGAACTCAACCTAGGGTATTTAATCTATGGGCTTGCACATCACACACTGTCTCCGTTGAGGGTTGCTAAGGGTAACTGGAGAACATGGATTGATACAAATTATAGTCCATTAAATTTATAGACGCACCTGTGTCTATAAATATCGGGATATCCACATCCCCTACTATTCCATAATCTATAGGCCTGGGCTCTGGGGCGTCCCCCAAGAGACCACAATGGCACGTACTAATCACCTGTACCCTTTTTGTTGATCGGCCTTCCAAAAATTTTGCCAATCCCTTTGCCCTCTGGTTTGACCTGCCTGGGAAGTCCTCACATTATAACTCCCAGAACTTTGAGGTGTAGGCCTCGCATCTCTCCGTATCTGAGACGGACAAGATTGCCAATAGTGATCCGTACTCTTACACATTCCACAATATTTAGCTCTACACAATTTATTTTGGATGCCCTGGTTTATTGCAGTTGAAACAGCACAACTGCTGTTGCCTTTGATCGATCGATCTTTTGCTATATTCAACTTTTGCATACAGACAGGGAGAAGAAAATTCTTTGTCTCTTTGCACCCTATCTCCCGGGCCTGTCCCATTAAAAATTGTACTATCGACAGTGTGACATTTAGACATACATTTCTCAATTTGGGCATAAAGTAATTCTTCGTCTGAAGTAGGTTAAATTTTTTCATCAAAGCTATTCACTATTGCATCCATTACATCGTGCAAGAGCATCAAAAAATGGATCAGTTTATGTAAATTATCAAGTAAGACATTACCTCCTGTAACCCATTTAGATGTTTTCAATTTTCCTACCCAATCTGCCACTGAGTCAAAAAGTTTTGGACTATGTTCTACAAGGCTATTTGTGCCCTTCCGTATTTTATAAAGACCCCTGAGGTCCCTCACCATATCTCCGTGTTCCTTTGAGCCATAAGCTGCTTACAAAAATGCTTGCAAATCAGTCCAGGTAAGACATTTTGCAAATTGGAAACTTCTGCAATGATGAGAGAGGTCACCTTTATTGAAATCTAGCAAAGCTTTCACCTCTCTAAACACCTCTATATCATCAGTTATGTTTTTTGTGCTTAAATAATTATTCACACCTTCAATAAAGATTTGCACTGGATAGGACAACACACCATCTACGATTCCCCTGAACGGGCTCACGCTTGCACTCACATTCGTTACGTGAAGTAGCAGCGTTGTGGTACTCTTAGCATCCGCCATTTTCCTCTTTTTACGGAAGCTCTCGTGTTTTATAACATTCCCCGACCTCAATAACATCAATGTATTTATATACACACAAAACCCAATCCAGAAAAATGAATACAAATCTCTCCCAATAATGGATAAAAAAAAAACGTGCCCCGCGCCTAGTATATCATCCCACGAAAATAAAAATAACAAAAAATAGGGAGGGGATAGTAAAAAAAGGTGCAAAGCGCTTGCTAAGCGATCCAACCCAGCGATGAACTTTCCCGGCACTCAGACTCACACATTCAAATTCTCGCCTCCCTCCCCCCCCCCCCTCTCTCTCTCTCTCTCTCTCTCTCTCTCAGGGCATGACTCACAACAACCAAAAAACCTCCCTCATATCATTATAAAACTCCCCAATGTCCGTCGAATTTCGAGAGACATCAAAACAAAAACATCCTTTGAGTAAATTCATCACAAACAAAAAAAAGAATAAAAATAAAAGAAAGTAAAGAAGGAGAAAAGAGGAAAGAAAACATGAAATTACACTCACATCTTAATATGACTGGAAACCGAGTTCGTATGTGTATCACAAATATGCGTAGCCTATTCACCACACTCGTAAAACACTAATATGTCAAAAATTAAACTTTTTCCCCCTCACAGTTTTAAAACGCTGGTTTTCATGAATCACTAACCAGCTAACACTGAGATGCAGAGAGATACCCAAGTAACCCGACACTTTGAACACCACACCAAACCAATGAATCAGCAAAAAGAACCCCAAGTTGCCTGTGACATAATTATAACCCCTTTTCCTACAAAAAATATATGTCTAACTAGTCACCAGTCTCTTCGTTAGCGTACCTACATCCTACAAAATGTATAATAAGCTTCTTAAACCGCTGCGACCACTATAACAACCCCCCTTTTGACAAAACTACACAAATTGACAACCCTTACCTGTTGGCAGCAGGCGCCCTCTATCTGCAAGCATGTCACTAGGCTAATAAGCTCACATAAATACAAAAATACACTTTATTTCCCAAGGCAGATGAACATAAAATAGAACAAAATGATTAATAAGTCATAGTGATAAAAACTCAAGTCTGCCCTACAAAGAAAACAATAAGTTATCATTCCACTCTCCTGCTTTAGTCTAAGTAATCACTCCTAGGCTCAAAATGTCAACTGCTATATTGTAATAGTCAAGTTTAGAGAATCCCGCTTCTAGTACCATGTTATGGAACCCATCTGTAACAAAGATATATCATTATATTTCCTATTACACAATATTAAATAAAGGTATACACTGAGCACTTCTCTCTTTTCAAAGGCAACTGTTTCTAAGTCATTTAAATATGTACCATAAGGTAGGTTTACGCCTACACTTTTGTTGCGGCCTGTTACAGTGTGGGACCGCAAGACATGAAAAGCATAGAAAGAAAGAAAATGAACATGAAAAGCATAGAAAGTAAGAAAATGGACATGAAATGCATAGAATGTAAGAAAATGAACATGAAAAGTATAGAATGTAAGAAAATGAAATTGGGACTTGGTTTATACCATAACATTTTCAACTGCAAATATCATATATCATCAACTGAGGTCAATATGTCTTTAGTCTGTTACTGATTTTTCATTGTTCCCCTGTTAATAACTGTGCAGTCAATGTTAATTATTGTTTCATTATCATATTTGTGTGTTCATGTTCATTTGGTCATATTCTCAATATTATATTATTGTTCTTTACCTTGTATGTTATTATATCATTTGATGGCCATATTTATTTCATGTTACATTTCATTTTATAGTTCAAGTTATTTTCCGAGTTCTATTTATTTCATATTTCACATATCATATTTCATGTTATATTTCCTGTTATATTTCTTCATGTTATTATTCTTTATGGCCATGCTTTTCATTTTTCAATTTCATTTCACCCAATCATATCATCATATATATTGTCATGACATATAAATTAAGCATCAATAAGGAAAATGTAAATGCAAGTCAGTATTTCAACATATTTATTACAAAAAGAAACATTATGAATGGTATAAAATGTACAAAATCATTTAATATTAAGAAAATAACTAAAAAATCATTTATTATTCAAAAAAATAAAATTCTATTTATTTATACATTGTCGACAGGCTGTCAGAGCGCGAATGATGCCCCTGTGGTCTGTCCGGCCCCTTTTATCCTCCCCAGAATGCGCGGCAACCTTCCATCCAATCGACATATGTTTTTGTCAGAATTAAGAGGTGGTTGTGGAATTATTGATATTCAGTGTAAAGCGAAGTCAAGCATGTTTAGTACATTTCTCAAATTTTTAAGAGATCGTTGTTTTGGTTACCAAGTGATTATTTATTATTGTAAAGTCAGAGCATTTCCTGGCCATGTTAAGAATAATTTCTAAATTACAAAGCAAACAGTTGAATCTCAATATGAAGTCTCAGAGAGAGATCAAAGGATTTTTCGTAAATGCACTAAGCCGCACCTCTAGATTCAGACTCGCCTGTTCCAGCTAGACATTCTCATAATTCAATTTCAAACTCATCTCTTTATTTTAACTTGAAAACATAAGCTCTCTCTCTCTCTCTCTCTCTCTCTCTCTCTCTCTCTCTCTCTCTCTCTCTCTCTCTCTCTTTAGTTTTGCATTACGGAATCTGGTCGATAATTCATAATTTTTCTTTAGAATATGCCTACGGTTATATTTTGTAACGTCCCATAACAGGCCCAATTCTTTCCTATCGGCTTCTTCCCTTTGTTAAACTAAAAAACTTAAGTACTTCAAGCCATGTAAGATCTATCCATCTTGCCCTGTTCCCTACCTCATATATTAAAAGATGCGCGTGTACTAGCTGCCGTCTATGAAGATAAGACAGAAACCTCATCGCCTGTCACATCCCTTGTTGGTCCCCTTATGTCAGGCGTCATAAATCACTGTCATCCCCAGACTCCTCCTAGAAGAGTAACTGGTGTTCTGAACGTCAGTGAAGGATAATAACGCATGGCCGAAATTTTTTAACGCCATACGTGGGGAATCACAATCATCCGAAAGGGTATGCATTATTGTCTCAACGAAAAATGTATAGGAAAAATACGCAGATGCTCTTTGAATTATTAGAACTTCTGACGGGGATACGTTTCATTATTCGGCGACAGATGGCTGGGGAGACCTTCTAATTACGCATTCTTTGTGTTGTTATTCTAATTGAATGTTATCAAAATTAATGCAAAATCTTAAGTTCCATTGCATGATAGTGACAGTAGATCGTTCTGCATGCATATGGTCAGAGCTACACCTCTTGTACTGACATCATACTAAAATATCTAATAAGAACAGAAATACATTTCTTTTTATCGTGATGAACTTTGGCATTTTATGCTAAATTGGTTTGCCGTTTCTTTTTAAACAAAAATAGAAACAAATAATTATCTCTGCCAGTAAATTTTGTATGCTCCACTAATTGGCCATGTAAGTATGATAATAGTTCTTTGGGAAAGCTCATAAAGGTAAAACCTTATTACTTCTGTTGCAATAATTGAATATATTTCCGAATTTCGTCCAATACACGAATACGAAGGAGAAACGACAGCACAGCAATGGAACCATTTTTGACAAAATTACATAAAATGTGCGATGTTATAGATGCTAAAGAAATTTAAATTGGGAGCCAAGTTGTAAGGTACGATGTTATGCGATTTTCCAAAAACGACTAGCAATAGGTTTAATACTGTTTAATTTGCCATGAGTTTTATCTAAGCTACAGCTTAAGTGTAGAATAGTTTGTGCAGTGCAGCTGTAGAGCCTTCTGGTCTCCAAGTATTTAGGCATGGAGCAAATTCATTTCTGTTGTTTGCTGACATCTCTTGAATTTCATGTTTATTGGTTTTAGTTTCTGGTCCATCATTTTTATTTATTTATCAGCTTTTCCTATTATTTTCTTGCTTTTCGAGACTGATTTGTCTTTGGAGTGCCTTTGGGTTTATAGTCTGTTGACTCTGTCAATAACAGTTTTCAGCCGAAGATTGAAAGAAAGGAAAAAGAAAGAAAAATGTAATTGAGGTTAGGATGGAATATAGATGCTTGGATGCATGGATAGAGTGATGAAAAACTTTAGCTTGATATTAAGCAGAACATCTTTATTTCATATTACCAGTTCGTTTGTTGCTCTCCTTAACACTTGGTACTACAATGATCCAGTGATATTTAGCTATACTAATGGTTGTAGGTACATTTATGTAAGGTCCCTAAAGATATAAAGAAACTCACAATGATAGTCTGTGGACACACTGACAAGAAGAAATAACCCCAAAATCACATGAGAGTTTCGTCTGTCACTAATGTCGATCTCTCCTTCAGCATTAAGCGAGATAAGGTAAGGAAAATTATAGCATTCTTATTGCACTCTTATTCCTTTAAATAGCCTGAAAGTCACCCAATTGCGGGAACATGGGTTAGCAATACCATACCCT
>NC_061107.1:133674842-133680594 GCF_015104395.2 Macrobrachium nipponense | reverse complement strand
CAATACCATACCCTGTACTGAAATTACAAAAATGTCTGAGGAAAGGTAAATACTATCGTTAAGTTTTAAAGGTTTATGGGCAAGGTGAGCATTATAGCTAATTTGTTTACACAAAGAAAGCTGTATAGTATGTCACTTTATGAAGTTGGCTTGAAAGGTCACTGTGTTCAGGAATCGATAAGAATGATAAATGATGATTGTGTCTGAAGTAACTAAATGATGTAGAGCTAAATTGACTCTTTAGATGTGCGAAATTATACAAGTGTGAAAGTTCAAGGATTGTATGAATAAGAAGAGTGGTGCCAAATAAAAAGCTTTCCTTGTGAGTATATAAAGCAGGGACGGAAACTAATGAATCTAACGAGTATTTTTGGGAGTCTAATTTTGGAGGGAATGGAAGTGAGTTTTATAGTGATCTAAATTCGAAGTAGGTGATTGAGAAAGGCATGTCCTAGTTGGTGAACATAAAGTTCCAGAGAAAATGGAGAATCTTCTAGAAATGTAATAATTACAGGGTTTGCATTAAAGAAATTCATGTTTTCAAGCATGAATTCTTGGAACGCGAAAATAGTGAATGAAAGTTAGTGAATAAACGAAATAAAGATAAAGCAGGCAAATGAATGCTGAGATGCTTAAACGAAGTGGTAAAAGGATATCGTAACTGCAAATATAGCTCAATATTTTGATATAAAGCCTGGGGAAAATATATATTTTTTTAAATGTTTAATTTAAAAGTATCGAGATTATGATGTGGAAGAGATACTGGAAAGGAAAGACCTTAATATCCTGGAAGCACAAGAGTGCGTGCAAGATAGAAATGAATGGCGTAAGGTATATAGGGGTTTCTCAAGTTTATCAGTAGATTTTTTATTTTTTGTGAGTGTGAGATAGAAGTTTAAACACCTGGAAGTTAGTGCATCCATGATATGGCAGTTAAGCTATAAATGTGTGTGTGTGTTTTTTTTTTTTAGCAAACACCGGTTAAGGTAATGGAATGGTTTGTTGTTTATACACACATACACACACATATGATATATATCTATCTATACATATACATACATACATACACACACACACACACACACACACACACACATATATATATATATATATATATATATATATATATATATATATATATATATATAGTATTATATATATATATATATATATATATGGACAAGGCATGGAGCTGGAGCTCAAAGAAGATATATCACGAAGGAAGTAGTAGGGAAAGGCATCCTCATCTTTTTACTGTTTATTTACTACCTGTTCTATGGCTTATGCCCCTGTGGGAATCTATTCGAACCTTCAACAGCCTCTTCGTGCATCCCACGTATGTCCCGTGATGAGCTTTCACGACGAAATATCCTTTCTGGTGAGATATTTTAATAATAATTGTTTTCCTTCACGAATTTTTTTCAGATCACTAAACAAACTACTGATGGAAAAAATGGTGCATTCAACACCTGTATCTACTGTACCGAGAATGAAGATGTTTGCAAGTTTCCCTTTCTTGCATGATGATACCTTCACGAGAGCATGGACATCCATTATTCAAAAGAAGTTTCCGGCTGTGGACTTGAAAATCATCCCCAAAAATCCCTTAACCATTGTATCTCTGTTTAGAGTTAAAGACCGACTCAGTCCTCTGCTTTCGTCCAGCGTCGTTTATAAATACACTTGCCCGAGATGTGATCACGGGACATACGTGGGATGCACGAAGAGGCTGTTGAAGGTTCGAATAGATTCCCACAGGGGCATAAGCCATAGAACAGGTAGTTGGTTATCTATTCCGGAACAATCCAATATACGTAATCATTCAAAAACATGTTAAACCTATATTGGCAGCAAAGATTTTTCTATCTTGGGCCAACTGCGGAACAACAACAACCTGACTATTTTAGAATCTTTAATTATCAAAATGACTGTACCGTCGTTAAACACCCAAACGTCCTCTGTAAAATTGTTCATAGCGTAGTTTGGGCAGCTGGTTTGCCTCATTATGTTTTTACTTATTTTTGTCAGTCTTACTCTTTCTTTTGTATATGTAGGTGTTTCTAAGATTTTAGTGAAGTTTGCTTTTGAAGGTACTGTTGAATTTTAATTTTTAACTTTTTACTTTACTGAGAGCTGTTGCCATTACATTTTTAATATAAATTTTTAATATAAATTAAATCAAATTGAGTATCAATGTTCGCAAATTTTATATATTTTTATTAAATTACATTTTTTCAGGAGTGAAGGAGCAGTTCAGAACAATATATATATATATATATATATATATATATATATATATATATATATATATATATATACTGTATATATATATATATATAAATATCATTAATATATATATATAAAATATTATATATTATATATATAAATATATATATATATATATATATATATATATATTATATATATATATAGTATATATATATATATATATATATATATGTATATATTATATATATATATATATATAATATATATATATATATTATATATATATATATATATATATATATATACGTGTGTGTATATATATATTATATATATATATATAATATATATATATATATATATATATATATATATATATATATATATATATATATATATATAGATATATATATATATATATGTATATATATATATATATATGTATATATATATATATATAATATATATATATATATATATATATATATATATATATATATATATATATATTTATATATATTATATATATATATATATATATATATATATATATATATATATATATATATATTGTTCTGAACTGTTCCTTCACTCCTGAAAAAATGTAATTTAACATTGGAAAAAATTGGCATTGAATGGAGGAGCAAGAGATCACAACAAGAAAAAAAGAAAAAAAAACTATGGAAGAAGGTCGATATTACTGAGGAAGGAAGAATTTACATAAAAGCTGGACTTTAGTTTTAAATGCACTATATTTACATTAATTTACATAGGTCCAGAAACTAATAAGGTGATCGACTGTCGATCCACTGGAAACACGTGGCTGGGGCAATCAGACACGAGGTTCAGAATTCTGCGCAAACAGGTTATCGAAAATGCAAGGCTTACTCTATAGGGTTCCCAATTTCTCGCACAATCGGGCACGGTGTTTGTCTGGAAATCTGCTGATATTTCTGTGCACTATGGAAGTACAAAAATACTTGGGACTTCCCCAGAGGAGGCAGGTGGGGAGCAGAAAAGGGTGAAGTGATGTCTGCAGGGTGAGGTAACAGGAGCTTCTGAGCGCTCCTAGCTCTATGAAGGGGCTGAGGAAGAACTCCTGGGTCCCTGCCCTTTTAAGGGACTTCTCCTGGTAAGGCGCCGCCCAAATCCCTGTGGGGGGGGGGGGTATAGGGGGGGGGGGGGGGGGGGGCTAAATTCAGGACAGCCAATGGGAGCAGAGATAGCTTTCTAGGGAATGGAGGCTTTCAGTTCAAAAGGGCAACTTGCATATAGACAAGGATGAATGAATCTTGTTATAAGAAATCTTAACTTTCCTTGGTTCTGGCTTAAAATCTTGATATATATATATATATATATATATATATATATATATATATATATATATATATATATATATATA
The DNA here is from genome assembly GCF_015104395.2 of Macrobrachium nipponense. Taxonomy (NCBI): domain Eukaryota; kingdom Metazoa; phylum Arthropoda; class Malacostraca; order Decapoda; family Palaemonidae; genus Macrobrachium; species Macrobrachium nipponense. The sequence continues at coordinate 133,676,966 of NC_061107.1, read as the reverse complement.
TAATGTTTGTATTGATGAAATCTGTTTTTAAAGTATCTAATTCGAAATATGCATGAGTTGATTCATGCCCTATTTCATGAAAGTCTCAAAGTCTCGTTGGAAAAGTTTCGGAGCATTTAGCTGCCCACTGTGATCGGTGTGACCAGGACCCACTTAGACAGGTCTGTGGTAATGAATGATGACGCCAGCTGCGCCTCTACATGCATTGAGTTGCAGTCTTGTTCACCAGCCTGACCCAAGTCACCCTCGTGTGTACACCTTTTCATTATAATGTTTTTCCACTCGGTATACTTCAATTCTGAAGATATGCCAAACAACTGTTGAGTATATGGGTGCTATAATACAAGAAGAAAGACATCAGGATCAGAAGTACAATACTTTCAGCTTTCCAAGGGCAAAAGAGCTTTAGACAACGATAGATTCATTGCTGTTGTCGCACAGATAGCACAACCGCTGATAATGCAGCGGTATGCACTGTGCATTTTGCTGACTGACTACAAAGATGACATGAAATCCAGATTCCTTAGAATCGATACTCCTAAGCGACAATGACCATTAAAGGATGATGCAATTCCATCTCTCCTTATGCCTCAAGGTGATTAAACTATAATGCAGTACTATGTATTAGTGTGTGTGTGTGTGTGGATGTGTGTGTGTGTGTTTAAAGCTTTGTTACAGGTTTTATTGGAGGGAGGTGTTGTATTTAAGGAATTGTTATGTATTTATAGCACTGTACAGCAATTTTTGTATGTTTTGTTGAACTGTGCCTTTATGCAAGTGTGTCCTTACTTTGACTTATTTTGTTGAGCTAATAAAGAATAATCTTAATGATTCTGGGTTTGATCTGAAGGATGGTAGTTTCATATCTGATGCCTGTGTCAGGGAAATGTTAACAGCGAAGAAGACCGAGTATGGTTCAGCATATAAACTTAGTGAAATGCATTTGAATGTATCTGGTCATCAGCGACAGCAAGTTAAATTTGCAGCTCAACTTTTATCAAATACATGCCCTAGTTCAAATTCATATCTTGGGGAAAGGGGACTGTTGGTGAATAGGTACTAGAAGGAAACTTCTGAGTTCATCAACATGATGGATCAGTGGTTTGACCTAATGAATTCTTCTCATAAGTTTGGGGACAACAGTCACGTAATGTATTTGGTGTCAACTTATGTTACCAAATAAATTTTCTGCATAGATTGGTGGAAGTAGTGTTAACAATGAGAGTAAAAGATTCACAGCGTGAAGAGCTATATATGTTTCAGAAAGGTGTAGTCTTATCTTCTCACTCACTAATTGGCTTGTACAATATGCTTCGTAAGTCTTTTGGTGTAGAATACATTTTGACTAGAAAATTAAATGAAGATAATTGGAACATTTATTTAGGTGCATACGACAAATGCATGGGCCATATGAGCACCCTAATGCTCTCACTGTGAAATTTAGGTTAAAGAGATTACTCTTAGGAAAGATGTTGCTCTCCTACCAGAGAAAGCAAACGTAAATACTGATAATTTAGACTGTCTATATACAAGTAATGGCCTGATGAAAACAAATACTAAAGGTAACACTTTCTGTGAAAGAGATCTAGTAGTCGAACTTTACATTACTAGTAACTGTTTCAAAGACTTGGATGTTAGATGTGAGCTGGAAAATGATGTAGATGATGAGATTGAAGATGATAAACATGGATGTAAATCAATTGATGTAGTTATAGAAGAAAAATCTCTTAGATACACTGGTGAGCATATTGCGAGGAAGTTTTGTGTAAAATATCCTCACTTAGGTAAGAAAGTTAGTGAATGTGTGACCAAGGAAAAGAGGTGGAAAGATGAAGTAAACAGAGGCGAACTCAGAGTCATTTTATTCTCAATTAACTACAATGAGGGAAGTATTTCAAACTGTGCATGGAGTCAATCTACAGGCTTTAAAAAAAATTATTTACTAAATGAGGCCATATCCTTTGCCAAATAAACGTATGAAAGTGATAAGGTAATAGTAGTATGTAGAACAAGCAAAACATAAGTGTGTTAACCTGTGTATGCACATCATTTGTATATAAACTGTGTAAACAAACTATACAGTAATGTAAGAGTTATATATTTATTCTTCTTTCAGAAATATAC
>NC_061107.1:133654842-133662342 GCF_015104395.2 Macrobrachium nipponense | reverse complement strand
TAGTATCTTCCTGGACTATTTGACATGAAAATTCTAACTAGAATAAATTGTGTTTGAAAATCTCTGAAGAAAAATTTAAATTTTCCATTTTAGGTAAACATTAACTCGCTAACCCACTGGTAATCACTGGCAGTTCATCTACTTTCTTGTATCCTGGCTAACATAGCTACAATTAATGCAGTCATTACCGAGACCATTTCTCTAGCCATTCCGTGAAGATTCTTATACAGTCATTTACTTACACGTGAAGTTAACTACTGATTCCGTACCTTACATGCACTACGTTAAAGTGTTGATAATATGCATGTCGACATGAAAGAACAACAATTTTTTGTGTCATATAAGAATGTGGTATACTTAAATTCTTTCTTGCTTTACATCATCTGAAAACCAGTTTGAACAGAGTCAACAGACTGTAAACCCAAAGCTCCGAGCTCCTAAGAGAGAGTTATTGGAAAGGTGATAAACAATTAGATATGACGGAAAAAAAATCTGATGTGCTTGAAATCCAAGAGAAGTCGGCAGAAAGCAGCTATGAATTTGTTCGTCGCTTGAATATTTGTAGACCAGAAGATTACACACCTGCACTGCCTTCCACATAGTAGCTGTAAACAAGATAAAAACTCTCCTAGCAAACGAGGTACAGTAGCACGAATCCTGATGCTATAAAACGATGTATGATTTATTGCAGCAGCCTGCATGTGTTGCAAGCAAAATGACATCACGTATTCCTTTCTGGAATGAGTGAAGTATCACATGATGAAAAATTTAGTTTTTATCAAAAATCAAGAATAATTAAGCAGATTAGTTGATAATTCATCTACTATTGCTGCCACTGCACTTTTCAGTACTTATCATTTATCTGCATATATATATATATATGTGTGTGTGTGTGTGTGTGTGTGTGTGTGTGTGTGTGTGTGTGTGTGTGCTATAAAATAGCTAACAGTAATAAAATAAACTGGGAAGAATGAAAAGACAGGTAGTGCCAACCTTGATTTTTCCCTTCGTCAGGTTAATGTACAGCGTAATTATACTCAGGTAACGATTAACTACATTTACTTAACTAATAATAACTATAGGTCACAAAAGAGTTATACAATTAGCACACATGTTAATACAATATATAGAATTAAATTTCAAGTATTCAGCGGTGCCCTTATTTCGCCACACGTTGAGCACAGCCGGGTGACTGTGTACAAGCTAGATGGTAGTACGTCATGCATGGTAAAAATATCCCACTGAAAGAGTTGGCGTATTAACTGAACGAACTACATACATTAAAGCGTTAATTAATGATATATTATCGATCTATCAAGGCCAATACAGTAGAGGTCAGACGGAGAAGAGATTATCGGTGACTTACCTTCCAGAGTGGGCCACAATTCACCCCACGCCGACACAACATTCCCACCTGACCCTTTTAAGTGAACCGTGGCCGACAACCACAACTTAAGGTCTTTCTGGAGATGTGGACCACGAAATTTGTCTCGGCCGTTTCTCTCAGACTGACCTGTACTATATTGGCCTTGATCTATCCTCACTCACTGCAATATCACGGCACAGCCAGTCAAAAGGCACCTTGGTATCACTTCTGAATTAGGAATTGCTCTAAGTGTGCAAATAGTGGGAGGTTTTGGCATAGAAAAGAGGTAAGGGGGTTCAAGGTGGGACATAAAGTGACAACGGGCGAGAGAGGCTACATGTGGGAGACCATGAGGGGAATTTCGGAAGGTTTCTTGATAAAAAGTAAAGAAAATAGGATATGGTCGAAGGAAATGGACAGCTGAATTCCTGCGTACATTTTACACTTACCTTGGGTATCCAAAATGATCGCTCTTCAATGAAACTGGGGTCCCAAAATTGGTGACATATGACATGAGGCAAATGGTGGCTTCTGTGAGGTAGAGCGGGAATATACTTCTGCTGGGATTATAGTAGCAGAATGAAATCTGGCCATGTTTCTCTGGACTGGGCAGGGGTTGCCCCAGGGCAACTTTCACAAGATGGCGGCAGCTACATTCACCATGCCCAAAAGTATTAAAGCACAGAGATTCCGGCAGATACAGAGAGTGGGTATAAGGAAGGGTTATTGAGAGAGAGGAAATGCTGGATTGGATGCCATTACACTACCATTACACGTGTCAGCCATCTTACGTTCATTTGGTCACTAGGATAGCCCAGTGGCCTGTGTAAGTTCACAGACACAGACACGCACACACACACGCACACATATGCACACACACACACACACACATATATATACACACATATATATATATATATATATATATATATATATATATATATATATATATAATGGTAATGTTGCAGACTTGCATTATCTTCAACACTAGAATTTTGTCTCGCACAAAACTAATTTATATTTTTTTCAAATTATTTTTTTACGTTACGGTGAACTATTCTACACTAATGATATCAGTGAAACGGATAAAAAGAATCTCTCTCTCTCTCTCTCTCTCTCTCTCTCTCTCTCTCTCTCTCTCTCTCTTCTGTGACTTTAAGTCACTTGAACGCCTATTTAATTTGTTGTGTGTAGCTGTAGAACCAGATCATCTGGATAATCTCTCTAATGCTTCGGGATCGCGCCGGGAGTAACTTATGGCTGGAGGCTGGTGGGGGTTGTAATCCCTTGAGGGGCATTGGGAATGTTATAGTAAACATTCGTTCTTGTTATTTTCCCCCTTATATTTTTCTTGCATCAGTTCAGACGTCATTCCTCTGAAATCTCTGACTGTTCTTAGCAGCTGAACGGAACGCCCGTATTTCGTCAAATGATATTCACTGGATGTTTCTTGTTTCGTAATTTTCTCTAAGTCCAGTAGGCACTGTTATATGGTGTTTCTCTTGGAGCCTCTTATCAACGAGAGCCTTCTATAAAACACGTTGACCAAAACAAACAAAATAGTTTCTTTGAGATGTTTGCCCAATGTTTATTTTTTAGCCTTTCGGCGTTAGTCTATTAATTCCTGTTACTTGCACGTTGGCCTTCGGAGGATCGTCAGCCAAAACTGGGTTATCTGATGTATCCGTGTGGTCCACAGAAGCGTGTTTATTAGAGAGGTGATTCATTTTGTTTTCGTTTGAATTGTTTTCCATTTTTTCCTAACAATTATTAATGAAACATGTTCAGCTCTCATGCCTCAGTATGTCTGCATAAGACTTGATATCATTATTCCTCAAAGAATTGTTGTAATTAAACTCTTCTACATCTTGTTTGTAAAAGTTTACATAGGGGAAATAACACAATTGGTATTTTCGAAAAGCTGCCTGGTGAAAACTACAGAAATTCGTTACTCGAGTTCATTGACAAGAGGTTTATTTTAAATCTTTACATAACGTGTTAATGTTCTGTATATAGAATTATTATAGTGGTATATTTCATTGTATTGTCAGTCAAAGAGTTGATAAAAAGTATCGCTTATTCTTGACTTTGTTTTGCTCAATTAACTGCTGACTTCTCATAGAGTAACTTTGGGCAGTGAGTTCGGACTTATTTAGTTCAAGTATTGGAGAAAATATTCTTTGCAAGTTATTGTAGGAGTTTCATATGATTTTTCTCCGTATTTTCGTTAAGTACTGCAAATTAATAGACGTCTTCTTACTCAGTGAATATCCAGAGCATTTTAAGATGACAGGTTGTAAATAAAAAAAATTAAAAAAATTAAATTCCTAGTTGAAGGTATTAAATACGTATAATGCTATTCAATACATTTTAGCTAAGACTATAAATTCCAAGAAAACAACCTTTGTTGAAACGCTACAGAGAAACGAAGTAAATCCATAACAACAACAACAGCAACAACAACGAAACCTTCAATATTCCCTTCGCCTACATTCTTGCTGCCAAGTATAAAGAAATCAGCCAGACAATAGTGTCAACAAACGGACATTTGAAGGGGCCTAAAGAGATTCCAATTGGTTCCATTAAAATACCATGAGAATTTCTAAATCGTTAATCTTATTCGTGAAGGAAGGGTCTGAGTAACGTTTTTCCCATGTACAGAATAAACTAAAGTATTGCCCAAGGACTTTATGATATCTTGCAATGTTTGTAGTATGTCTCATACACACACACACACACACACACGCGCAACTTTACATAACTTGACGTGCGAATAGGTGTAATTCTAAACGAAGTGAAAGGAAATATGCTGAATTTTATTGAGAGAGAGAGAGAGAGAGAGAGAGAGAGAGAGAGAGAGAGAGAGAGAGAGAGAGAGAGAAGAGAAAGCTCTGCCAGACTGACCACCAACGAATGGCCTTAATGTAGTGAATTTTAATAAGTTTCTTGTTAGGTAGAGAACCCTCCACTTGAGCTCATTGCCTCAGAAAAAGGAATAATAGGAGCCTCTGGTGCTTCAATCAGGGAGTTTTTCATTATATACAAAAAAGATGAGATGTTGAGATAGCCATTGGATTTATGACGAGGGCTGCTACTCTTGCTTTAATTTGTTACTTTATAAAAGTTATTTTCATCATCATTGTTCTGAGATACATAAATATCACACTGAGTAGATCTATGGACTTGAACACTGTATTATTATTAATATTATCATTATCATTATTAATGTCGGTGTTTCAGGGTTAAAAGATTTATTTACGTTAATTAATATTATTGAATATAAGAAAATCTCTTTAAATTTACCCGTAAAATCGGTTTACTTTCATAACTGAGAATTGAATATCTTTATTTAAAAAGACAATAGATTACCAAATTAAGGAAAACTTAAGCATATCTAAATTTATTTCCTACATTTGTAAGTTTCAAAAAAGAGAAAAAAAATCGATAGAAAAATTTGTAAAAAGACGTGCTTTGCTAAAATGTCAAGATTTTGAATATTTTGTGCTATGCAAAACTACATACTTTAATCAATACATACATACACATGGATATATACAATATATATATATATATAATATAGTATATATATATATATATATATATATTTATATATATTATATGGTCTCAATTCAAGCTACAAATGTCCTTTAATATCTAAATTCACTTTACTCCCAAATGATATTTTTTCATATATGTACCGAAGGGGAATTTTTAAGTTGATAACAATTTCGTCCCCCCATGGGATTGAACCACCGTCCAGGTGGACGGGGACGAAATCAGGACAGCCAGTGACGCTATCCAATCGGCCTGATTTCGTCCCCGTCCACCTGGACGGTGGTTCGATCCCATGGGGGGACGAAATTGTTATCAACTTAAAAATTCCCCTTCGGTACATATATGAAAATATATCATTTGGGAGGTAAAGTGAATTTAGATATTTAAAGGACATTTGTAACTTGAATTGATATATAAATGGATCACGGTTCGATGTGATAATTATTCATATATATGTCATATCACATTACCGTGATTCATATACATACATCGAGCTACAAGTGTCCTTAAATATCTAATTCGCTCTACCTGGGAATTAATATATTTTCATATACTAATGTTTAACCGAAGGGGAATTTTTTAGTTGTTAATAATTTGTCGGCTCACGGGCTCGAACCATGGAAACCAACAATCTTGGACGCACAGTGAAGCTTTTAACGCCAAATCTCAAATAACTATAAAATTCCCCTTCGGTTAAACATATATGAAAATGTATTAATTCCGAGGTACAGCGAATTAGATATTAAAGGACGGTTGTAGCTCGATGTATATACTATATATATATAATAATAATATATATATAATATAGAATATATATGATATTATATAATATATATATGTGTGTGTGTGTGTGTGTGTGTGTGTGTGTATAATTATATACATATATATATTTATATATATATATAATATATATATATATATTATATATATATAATTATATATATTTATATATACATATATACGTGGTAATATATTATATATATATATATATATATATATTTATATATATATATATATATATGTATATTTCTTTAATGATATTTCTGCTTTGTCCCAAAGAATAGGATAGACACAGTTTTGCATTTGATGACAGGATATTTATTAGACACAGCTTGCATAAGTTTTAACGAACTAAAAAACTTCAGTATTAGTCAGGGCATATATAAATTAGACTCTTATTCCTCAGCATTGTTTCCCAACAGTACAAATTCAGAGAAAGTTTTTAAATGACCTGCCACCAAATAGTTAAATGGTTCCCTCTTTTAATTTTTCTTAATTGCTAATTCTTTACCATTTGTTTATGATCTAAACAACCTAATTTTAACTTTGACAACTGTTCTTTTAATTGCTTTTCCAGCGTGAAAAATATGTTTGTACTAATTCTGTTTAGTTATAACAAAGCTCTTGAAGAGGCCTGGTGGAGGGAGAAATTATCGAACAACTAGAGTGGTTAATTATCTTTTCTCTTGTGGACTATATTGACACACACACACACACACACACACAACAGAATTCCATGTAATTAAAGGAGCCCATAAAAACGCCGAAATATAGAAAGCAAGTACTATATTTCAGAAACTGCTGTCTCTCTCTTCAGGTCGGTAATAAATTAGAAATGCTACAGAAAAGGCGGTATTTATACCAAGAGATCCATCCACAGGTAAAGCCGTTTAACTAGGCCACCCGGTTGATAATTTCTCTTTATTCTTCTTAAACGTTGGTTGAAGGAAGATTTTATATATGATATCTGAATCCAGGGCGCCCTTTGCGAAATTCATTAATTTTCTTTATTTAATCAAGGCTGACTCCACCATCTGGCTTTTGCACCGAGTTTTGCATGGGATTATACGTGAAAAATTCCACTTTATTCTTTGGTTATGGTTATTTAGATGGTTAAAAATAGTCGAGCTCTGTTGTCCACACCTAACTGACTGTTTATGTTGTATTAATCTCTGGGGAAGTGATTTACCTGTAAAACCGATTTGTCACAGTCCAGGCATGGGATTTGGTATATTTTTGTCTCTGGGGATTGGCTTTTGTTGGACGTTAATCAGGGATTTGGGTAGGGTATTTGGGTAGGTGAAGGCAAAACTCTCAAAGATTATCTTCCATTTAGACCCATGATGTCATGTGCCTGAGCTTTTAATTATAAAATTTCTAAATTGTTAGCTACCCCCCATTCCCCTTTCTCAGGCACGTTTTCTCCCAGTCACATTAAACATTCCGAAGATTTTTGTCACACATTCAGAGAAGCACATTTACCGCTTCACAACATAAAAATTTTAAGCCTTGATGTAGATTCTCTATTCACAAAAGTACCAGTAAAGGACGTTTATAGTTTTTGATGGAAAATATTACCCCCCTATTCATATCATTTCCCACTGGCCCTTGACAAAATAATAATGTTAGTTGAATTATGTGTATCTAATAACGTATTTTCATTCGGGGAGGTCATTCTATAAGCAAAAATTTGGGTGTAGCATGGGTGACCTATAAATACTGCTTTAGCTAATCAGTACATGGAATACTTTGAAACTAGAGTAATAAATACAATGAAACCTAGACATGCTGTGGATTAT
>NC_061107.1:133644842-133649842 GCF_015104395.2 Macrobrachium nipponense | reverse complement strand
AATATTTTTTTTCTTAACTATAGCTGGTTCAGTTAAGGTAGATTCTTGGATGAGCCCTATGATTGCGAGACGTTTGTTTGGCGGCCGCTGATTGGCTGGTACCGGGAGGTAGGCAGCTCTCAGCCAATCAGCGGCTGCCAAACAAACGTCTCGTAAGCATAGAGCTCACCCAAGAATCTACCTTAAGTGAACCTGCTATAGTGCTAACCTCTTGGACACTTCATTGTTTTATTCTATCATCTTTACTACTAAGCCCTCTCCAAGGCTTGTACTCAATCTTAGATCGCTCTGTTCCATTAATCATTTCTTTTCTGGTGCACTAACCTGAGCGGCGAATCCCATAACCAAGTCACGCTTTGTGCCTCTAAGATACAGTAAGCAGCTATTCTGTTCTGCGCGTTTGTAGGTATTGTAGTAATGAACAATCAGTTTTTATCTTGCTCTAATATGTAATGCACGGTTTCACTCCCATTTATAAGATGTATCTACTCACCTCTACTCAGATTTCTTAAATATTCTATTCTTTAATGAAAATGTAAACGGACGATACAAATTTTACATACAGATTACATGCCGAAAATGGTTTATTTTTTACCAAATGATTGACATTACCTTTCGTCTTTGCTCAAGAATAGTTTTCTCATACTTATGGGCTTCATCTTTCATACCCATAGTCAATAAAAATGAATGAAATACATTAAGTTTGGTCGGTGACCACGCCCCTAACCCTTCTCTTGGTTTTCTTTCTCTACACTGTAATGTAGTTCCTCTCTCTCTCTTTTTAACAAAGAAATGGCCCTTCTACTCTTTGACGGCCTTGTAGCATCCGTTGCAGCACCTACGTACTCTACGTGTACTCTTAGGGAATGAGCTTTCTTTGGCCCATACGATTCAGCGAATGTTTCTTTCTCTATACTATCAAGCTTTGCAACTCTCTCTCTCTCTCTCTCTCTCCTCTTGTTTCCCTGACTTGAAATATCCCAGCTTTTAAGAGGTGACTCATTGCCTCCTCTATCGTTTTTTAAGCTTCTATCCTATACATGCCACACACACACACACACACACACACACACACACACACACATATATATATATATATATATATATATATATATATATATATATATATATATATATAAGTGTGTGTGTGTGTGTTGCATGTACGTGTGTGTATGTATATATTCCTCGCGCGCCCATAACCACGCAAATTAAAAGAATCATCAAACCGTTTTTCTCGAAGAGTTTGAAAATATCAAGGAAGCAAACACGAAGTGACAGTAGACATCCCAGACTTTAAAAGTGCTTCAAAGAATTTGCTGTTCGTAATTGACGGCTGGAACTTTTCCAACCCAAGTTAAGGTGTTGGAGTTCTTCCATTTAAGAATTAATTGATAGCGTCGTAGATAAGAAAATCATCTCTCTCTCTCTCTCTCTCTCTCTCTCTCCATTTATTAGCAGCATTATTACCGGTAATGTTAAGCACTTATTAGCTTTCTGTACAAGAAAACTGCTGAGATGGCTATTTGTCTGTCCGTCCGCACCTCAGATTTTAAAAACCACCGGGGTAGAGGGCTGCCAATTGGTATGTTGATAATCCTCACTCCAATCATCAAAGTTAGCCATAATCGTGAGTCTGGCACTGCTATATGTGCCCAAAAACACATACCATCAATGGGCCGTGGCGGAAAGTTTCTTGGGCTGCGGCTGAAAGTTTCGTACAGCATTATATGATGTGCAGAAAACTCATTTGCTCCGAGGAAACTTCGGTTCATTTTTTACTTTTTTGCAATAAAATGTCTTGAGTAGTTCAAGACTGCAATAATAGATAGATTTTATACCGGAAATGATCGGTTACTAAAAAGCACCATTTTTGCACTACTTTCAGTTAAGCAGTTGGCAAAGGAGCGTTCTTATTTCAAACATATCTTTTTAAAAGATTTGTTTAATCGTTCCGTAGATTTGAGGGATACCTTACCATATCAGTAACATCTATTCGTCTTTCTCTTTCTTTGTCTCAACTCTCTGTCTTTTTTTGCCCAGTTTGTATAAAGAAGAAGAGATTAATCCACTTCATTATTCAAATAAATTTAGTTGAAATACAAGTAATAACTGTAAAAGGAAATACTGAATTAAAGAAAGCCATTTCTCTTTAAAAAAAACTGAGAAGTAACTTCGTAATGTTCCTTTTCAATTTATTGTCCATTAGATATATTTAAAACTCCTAATCATGTGTTTAAAAATTTTACCGTTTTAGCAGGAGTTGATTAAGACAAGAGGTATGATATTGAAATGGCGCTGTATTAATAAGGTACATCGGTATTTATATGAATTCCTGACCAATCAGAGGCCAAGAGACTTACCCATTAACTAACGCACCAATAGCGTACAATTATTTGATATTAGCCTTTATAGCTCCTATATAGAAGAAAATCAAGTGTGCTCTCTGTTAGCGCCACTCTGTTGACCGATGCATTGCTATGTGCTCGTGAGAATCACGGTATTTGGCGACGTACTGTCTGAAGCTGACGACGACTTGTTGCTTACGGCATGAAAAACGCAGGCTTTAGAGTGCTGGCACAATACAACACCCATCACCCCCAGCCCCACGAGAGTTGACCAGGGCGTTACAGAGGGCGTCCCACCCCGCCCTTGAAAACTGGACTGAAGGAGTATTGTTGTTGAACAAATATGCCGTTTCAGGCGGTCGACAACAACCCAATCTGTCATGCCACGGATGTCGATGAGGAAGGCTTTCTGCTTATAAGGCATCGGTTCTGATGCCTACATGTGTTGCCTTCAAGATAAAGGTCTCGCAAATTTTCCGACGATAGTTCAGAGTCTGATGATGTCGGGTGAGCTGTTAATATCGAGGATGAATTTGCTAGGTATCACAAGCGGGTCACCATACACAATCTCGGCTGCTGACAGGTCCAAAGGTTGAGGAGGACCCATGAAAACTGCAAGTACCTAGTCAAGGAGTTGCAGCGAGACATGAGGGCTGCTTTCAAGGTGCAATGCCATTAGACTCGGGATGATAAGTGGTTGTGTAATGCAACTGGGTGCTGGGAGGTGGTTTGGGGCCGTCCAGAGCTGCGACATGAAAGGAGTGCCTCTGTCGGAGGTGATGTGATTGGGTACGCCGGATCTGTATGAGCTAAGGGTGCCGCCCGGTTTTGTTACTATATGAGGGGAGATGCCTAGGGACTGGATGCCTTTTGAGACACACCCATCTTCTCCATTTCTATGAAGATTCTCTTTGCAGCAGTGAGTTTTTCAGGTGGTAGACGCTTGAAACTGGAGTGTACAGGAGGACCCAAAGTCTTAATATGGTGAAAAATACCATACTTGGCAGGGATTTGATGAGATTGTCATAATTCTTGTTTGCAGACACCTGAGTATATGGTGAGCAGGTAGGCAGACTTGTCTTTTGAATCGGTGACATGGAGGGCGAGTTCTGCAGGGGCTGCAGCGATGGATGTCTTGGACAGATTAGGGGCATCGACGAGGCACCTATTGGCAATGTGCACAAGTAGTTGGTGGTGTGCCAGGATATCCACTCCCAGGAGAGGTATTGAGATGTCCACAACCAAAAGCTGCCTGTGGTACTTTCTATTGTTGCATTTAAGGGCGAGATGCTTTTGACCAAAGGTAAGGCTGGGAGAGCCAATGATAGCTGTGAGTCACGTATTGGGTGGCTGTGGGTGTTTGGTTGACTGACTGGATATAGGCGAAAGGGAATGGCAAGGACCTGTGGTGGAATCAAGGATAAAAAGGACAATTGTGCTGATAGAACACATAGGAAATGATGTGTCAGGATTAGGGTTAGATTTAAGTACATTAGTATGACCCCCTGATTGAGGGATACGCATCTGCTATGACTACTGTGTGGGGCGGCAATCGTTTCATGCCCACATAACTGCTCAACTGGTCCAATACTTTTGGAAATGATTGCAAATATATATATATATATATATATATATATATAGATATATATATATATATATATATATATATGTGTGTGTGTGTGTGTGTGTGTGTGTGTGTGTATATATATATGTATATAATAATATTATATATATATATATATATATATAATAGTATATATATATATATTTGTTGTTGTGTGTGTGTGTGTGTGTGTGTATAGTGTATATATATAGGTATATTGAATTTATAATAATTCCTATGCTTTAAGGTATATATGTATCAGATGAGATTATATATAACAAATAATTAGTATACCATTATATAGTCTTTATATATAATACATATACTATACTATATGAATATTATATATAATATATAATATATAGATATATTATTATTAATATATTACTATATTATATTCATATAATATATATGTCTGTGTGATGTGTACGCACGCGCATGTGAGTGTGTAAGTGTTGGTATTGCAGTAATGATCACTAAGTTATTGTTGTAACTGAAATTAAGCCTTAAGTAAGGTGAGATACTCCGTTAACCAATAATTTAATACATGGTTTCACTCACAATGGTAAGATGCTCCAACTCACCCCCACCCCGTTAAATTGATCGTTGGTACACTTCCTTTTACTTATTCTTGTTACTCGGCGGTTTGTTTTTATTTTCCCCGGAATATTTATATTTTGCTATTCGACAACGACCGGCCTCAAGTTAGCTGTTGGTTGCTCTTTTCAGTACCTTCTGATTATGAATGCTCTGGCGACACAACTCTTCTTATCCGGTATTTAACCCTTGCTTATGTAATCAGAGTCCTATAATTAATGAATTTATATTAATCTCATGGAAGAAGTGTGGTTAAAACAATAAGAAATATTTGGATGCAATTAAATGAAAGCATTCTACAGGAGAGTTGGGAATGACAACGTTTAGGAGATATATTTGAGCTATTGCCATTCCTGTGATGATTTGCAGTACGATGTGATAAAAGAGGAGCTCCAAAACGTTAGATGGATACCGTATCCTTTAAAACAAGGAGATGATGTCACTGGCTATCTGGT
>NC_061107.1:133637342-133639842 GCF_015104395.2 Macrobrachium nipponense | reverse complement strand
CAAAGATATTTCCACAAACTTTGAGCCCAGTTGGACAATACTTCCTCCAAAGGATTCAGAATGAAATGGAGTTTACACGCAGCCATCCTAGCAAATCTCCGATACTGTTCAATTTGGTGATGCATGAAAAGACCATCTGAACATCCAGAACATTCGCCAACACTAATTTCCCATTGACCTTTTTTGAGCAAATGTTGAACTGAATAGCTGAAACGGTATTCTGCAGAACCCTTGAAAGCGAAGGAAGGAGACGCAATTTCCTTTTCCAACGGCGTTGTAAATGAGGACCTAAAAACAAAGTGACGTTCCAGCTAAGTCTGGAGCGCACTACTTGCTCCCAAGGGACACCGTAATGAGGTTGGTGTTGCTGGTAATCTAATACAAACCTGTGGATACAGCGACCAAACCTACGAATTTGGTGGACGTATAACTTCGCATAGTCCTCGCTGGAATTCTCCCAAATATGAAGATAGACGTGGATAGAAATCAAGATCGGGAAACAATAGGCGATTTGTTTATATAGTGCTTTCATTTCGCCGTATTCTGAAGGTCATTTAGATTTTTGTCACTCTTTATGATGCCATTGTGCGGTTATTGTAAGTAGCCTTAAATGGAAATGGGTGACAACGAAAGGACCGAAGTATATGTGGCCAGGAGTCGTTTTGCTTTTATATATCTTAGCTAAGAAAGGAACTTTAATAGTTGAGGAAAATTTATGACGCGATCCATATGCCATGGTGTACCTGCACGGTTTGCCTCTCTCTCTCTCTCTCCTCTCTCTCTCTCTCTCTCTCGCTCTGAAGTGATTCTCGGGTGGCTCCTCCAGAAAGTGTAATAGCATTCGAAAGGCAATGCTCTCTCTCTCTCTCTCTCTCTCTCTCTCTCTCTCTCTCTCTCTCTCTCTCTAACATACACCTAAATTTTCGATTTAATATATCTACCTATTATATTACATGATGATAAATGAATTCTATTTCAAACAATTTATGTTAAAAAAAAGATGAATGCCTCTTTGTTAATTAATAAGACACTTTTTGTACATAAGTAGCCTCGCATTTTAAAGTACCGTATATCGAGGCATAGAAGCAAGAAAAAGAGGGTTGTGAACTCCATGGTGAGTAATTGAGCCTTAAATGTGGGATGAGAATGTCTTTTGACGTTTTGGAAATACACTTGGTAGTAAGCGACATAGCTTGTTTGCTATAGTTAATAGTTATGAACCCATTGGTTGGAGGAAGTGCCTTTAAATTTAAATGGTAGATAAACCCCTTTACATAAAACCAATGGCGATTATATTTCACTTCTTTCAAATGCCGTAGATATATATATATATATATATATATATATATATATATATATATATATATATATATATATATATATCTATATTTACATTGATGGTGAGAAATACACCAAATATACCATACTATTGCCTTTCATGATTCTATGAATAACGGAAATGTCCCATCAATAGTACGAATATGTATGCTCCGATTAATTCTCAATCCTGCGAAAAAAAAACAATATAAAAACAATCTTTCAGATTTAATCAAACTATTTCAAGTACGTCCCGCATCTAAGATAAAGAGACTCCTTTGAATAAAACATTCGAAAGACTAGTGTTATAATTTACAGTATGCGAATTACACCATTAATATTCGAAATTATGTTGAATGTAAGCTAAATGTAACTATCTAAAGCCCGTGACGCAGTGTTACCATGCGAAAACACCACAGGTGGGGGATGGACAGATGGAAAAGAAACAGAGTATAGTAAGAATATTTTGGATGTTTCGGATTATTCTCAATCCTGCGAAAAAAGTAATAGAAAAATAATCTTTCAGATTTAATCAAACTATTTCAAGTACGTCCCGCATCTAAGATAAAGAGACTCCTTTGAATAAAACATTCGAAAGACTAGTGTTATGAACATTACTCACAACTATTTAAAAGTATTATAAGTGTGAAGAACAGGCTTTTATCTTTTAACGATCGGTGCCACGAAGGTTAGCATTTAAGGCCAAGGGGCAAGATCTCCAAACAGTGAAAAACGCAACAATAACATTCAAAGAGGATAACGAAAATATCGATAAAAACTTTAGCATTTATTATAAATAAATCTTAAGTTAAACCCACAAGAAAAAACTGATTATGGTTTACAAAATAAAACTTTACCTAAAAATACCCTCAATCACACGATAGAACAACCTATTTCTAGAAAGCCCTGAAAATATTTTTTTTTGAGAAGATAATGAAAGGGGGAAAAAGAACCTTAATCCTAGATCATACAATTACTCAAAAATACTAACATACATAATTACAAATAACTTATCACTGATCACAATTGATCTAACATCAAAGGTGGTTGCACGCAGACACTATATGGCCGATAACACCACTACTCAACGCACACACTGCTGTCAATCAACTGCTCCGGAGGATGCACTGACCCGCGTCAGTAACATTTATAATGAACAGATTCAAGCCTTTTCACGACTCCG
>NC_061107.1:133627342-133632342 GCF_015104395.2 Macrobrachium nipponense | reverse complement strand
CATGTGAGTTTGACAATTTGCGAGTTTATTTAGGTTTATTCGTATACATAGTATGACTATACGCGTAAGCTTACCATGTAACAGTACTGAAAGAAAATTTAAATGCACGTCATTCCACTGAAATATTACTTTCAAGTAATGAAAATCTTGCGTAAGTTTAAATTTTCTAATCATACCAGTTTTTTATGTAAATGTCAGTAAAAAAAATGAGAAAACGTAAGCTAAGGCAGGCGAAGGGGAAAATGATTGTACTTAGGTTTTCCTTTAATCTGAACTGAAATCAGCTTATCCTAGTTTTATCACAATACTATCTTACGTATGAACGATAATTTAGACACAACCATATCGATCAAAAGCATCAGAATTTCCCCATTTTCATTGTATCTTTCTTTTTACTTGCATTTGCTCAAATAACCATCATCTGTGAATAATATTTCCAGAATTTTCCAACTTCTTCTCTCTCTCTCTCTCTCTCTCTCTCTCTCTCTCTCTCTCTCTCTCTCTCTCTCATTGGGCTGAATCGTCATAGCGAAGAAATTACCTTAATCTTTTTTAAAACCTCTTTATTTTCTTACTTCTTTAGAATGAAATAAACAGTTCGCGTAAATGTTAATGTTTAGTTAATTCTCAGTGATCCATATTCACACAATTCTCTTATTTTCTCATTATTCGATTTGATTTCCACCATATTGAATAAGTTCATTGCTGTGAAACTATAAACATTATAGTACTCCAAAAATCAATATTAGCTCCAAAAGTAAATATTAGCTTAAATAGACCAGAAGTGACAAAAGCGAAAAAAGTCCGCTTTATAAACAACTGCTGATTCCATTTATAATAGATATTAATTAAATATAAGAGTCCGGTGAAGGTATAACAAAACAATAACAGACCCAAATGAATTTGTATCGCTTCAGAAGTAATAATACAGTTATCACAAGTTTCTCTTGCTGTAATTAGGTTTCTTAGTGTTTGATGTTCGAGGTTGAATATGGTTTTTTTTTCTTACTTAACTCTCAACAACAGCAAAAATTACATAATCCCCTTTGAGAAGTAAATAAATGTTACTGATGCCGGATTCAAATCGCCTCCACTTTCCTTATCGCTTGTTTCCCAGAATCATTTTTTCTTCATTAACAGCAATTACCGACAAATTCCCATAGAGTAAACTTCTCGTGGCATATTCCATGCTAGCTACACGAACGAAACGATCGGAGGCTACTGTACGAATTCCTAACAACTTGGAATCTCCCATCACTGCAAATTCCCCTTATTACAATCATCCTTTGTAGTAGGTCATTTTTCTAGAAGGAAACTTAGAAATGATTTGAAAGGATGTTTCATTTCAGGTGGGTTTCTAGACAAGCGAGTTAGAGTAATGTTGTCTTCCGAAGAGTGTTGAACCTGCCGATGTACATAGTATTCTCTTGCCCATTAGAGAAAGAAGTTTGTTAGGTTTCACACGACTCACTTAGTCATATTTCGTCGTATTTTTGCTTCGAGAAACAGTTCTCTTGTATAGGATTACCTCTGATCCGTCTCTTCTTATATTAGTTGGTTACGCGTTGAGCTCTACAGCTTCGTTTTATCAGTAACCATTTTCATTTAAACATATTTCCCATTTTATTCTAACTCTCTTTCCTTGTCTTTATTTCCTTTAAAAAAAAAATCTATAGCGGAAACGGGGCCTTTAAGTTTTCTAACACTAGTCCTTTGATAAAAATGATAATAAAAAACAATATTCAGTTTACTGCCTACCATCCGACATGATGTTTTTAGTGATTCCAACCTTCCTATTATTAGAAACAACAGTTAACATATTAACTGCGGGCATTTTCCCAATTAGCTTCAAAATCTAATTGAATCTCCTCTTTGCTTATTATTTCTTTTATTTATTTATCCGTAGTAAGTATATTTTAACTGTGTTATGTCTTAGAAAAATAGTTCTTTCAAGGTGTTCAAAAATCTCGTGCCAAGTCATTCGTTCGTTTAGCGTTGGAAATCTTTTCATATCAAGAATAAATTCATACTGTTCATTCGTTCCCATAATATCAAATGGCATCTGGGTTATGCGTACCGGCACCTGGATATTTGAGTAAGGTAACCAATATCCTTTCGGGCCTTTCTTTGACTCTTCGGTAACGCTCGTACTCTCCCAAGCTTGGCTGGCTGGTGGAGACGGTATGGGAATCAAATCCAAGGACCTCGGTAATGTGAGTCGTGTACTCCATCCAAAAATCGAGGTGTTAGAATGTCCTCCTCGCCTCTCCACTACCCCCAAAAAATGTGTTTCCACAGTAACATATACTGTGGAATTTTTTCCATCAGAAAAAAAACGGTATTCTCTTAGTAATCCCTATATTCAGTACGTCTACATCATTCTTTCTGCGACTTGTATAAACTGTTCACTTATAAGAAAGATTTACTCCTTAATTAGCCTTCAAGTACTTCTGGGTCGGCTAAAATACCTATCATAGAACAGCAATTGAGTATAATCCCAATAGCATAATATGCTCTTGATTTTGTCTATTCCTATTACTTTTCATCCTCCTGATTATGTAATATTTCGAATTACCTTCCAATATAAATCCCAGAGTAATATTAAGATGAGCCTTCATACCTCTTTGATGTCTTCATGTGCACCTTTCAACATTTAACTGTTCGTTGTATTACTTTCTTCACCTGCCTCAATGTGTGCAATAATCTGCTAACATTTTTTTCCCCTCGAAGGATTCGTTATTATCTAGGGCACCAATTAATTTTCTTCTTAAAAACTTTCACTATCCGCGTTGCTAAAACTCCCGTCGGCAAGTGAGTGTAATTTCCTCATTCTTTTTCATCATTATACCTTTACATTGAAACGCTTTAATAACCAGAACGTCATTATTAGCATTCAGCTTTAATTCACGTCTTTCCAATGACTGGGTCTGAGATCATCCTTTGATCTTTCTCATCAATGGATTACCTCAGTGCAAAACGCGTCCTTCTGCGTTGATTATATATTCTTTTCTCACTCCTCTTGATTTATCATTCACAAAGTGCATTCTTTACCATCGTTCTTTCCACACCTCAATAATTATATCCTTCTGTTGCTTTCGTTGACAGTGGAAGTCTTTCTCTTCTGTTATACGTTCAGTATTAAGAAACATTTTTCTTGTTTGTGTATGTATAAATTTAAAGATATATCTATATATAGATATTATATATACTATATATATATATTATATATTTAATGTTTAATATATACTATGTAATATATATACAATCATATATATAGTTACATAATAAATTTAATATATATAGTGGAATATATAACGTTATATATATATATATACATATATATATATATATATATATACATATATACACAAGCAAGAAAAATGTTTCTTAATACTGGACGATAACAGAAGAGAAAGACTATGGCACACATGCCACTGTCAACGAAAGCATACATTATATATATATATATATATATATATATATATATATATATATATATATATATATATATATATATATATATATATATATATATATATATATATATATATATAT
The DNA here is from genome assembly GCF_015104395.2 of Macrobrachium nipponense. Classification (NCBI taxonomy): domain Eukaryota; kingdom Metazoa; phylum Arthropoda; class Malacostraca; order Decapoda; family Palaemonidae; genus Macrobrachium; species Macrobrachium nipponense. The sequence continues at coordinate 133,628,787 of NC_061107.1, read as the reverse complement.
ATATATATATATATATATATATATATATATATATATATACATATGCGTGTCTGTCTGTCTGTCTGTCTGTCTCTGCCTGTCTGTCTGTCTGTCTCTGCCTGTCTGTCTGTGCGAGCAGTTGCGTGCTTTTACTGACAATCTACTCTTTAATTTTGTCGTATTAATGCACAATTTGTCAGCCATAAATCTGTCAATACTTCCATTTCCAGTTTCTTCCAATCTTCCAATCTTCAACGCTGAGTGCATTGTACATTAGCAAAACAAGTACTCGCACAAACGCACATGCACGTACAGAAATGTGCCAACGCACACACACGCACACACACATACATACATACATACATATATATATATATATATATATATATATATATATATATATATATATATACATATATATATATATATATATATATATATATATATATATATATATATATATATATAAGTGTGTGTATACTTATCCCGTAGTTAATAGTTTGGAAATGGGGAGAAAAATATTATTTCTGAATAATAACTGAATATCCCAATCCCACCAGATGTTCACTTTCACTTGGCTTCGAAGTATAAGAAAAATGTGACATTCAAGATTTTTATAACGGTTATTTCTCTGCAGTATCTTTGAAAGTAAAAAAGGGTTTTATGAAAAAATTTATATACACTTAATTACAACGTATGAAAATGCTGAGGTCGTTGGAATTCCCTATACAGACTGTGAGAGGGAGAGAGGAAGAAACGAGAAAGTGCATCTGACATCCCGAATGAGAGAGTGCATGAATTATTGCAGAATATCATAGTATGTATAAATAATGTGCACGAGTACAAGTTTTATCATGGGAATAATGCACAATCGGAAAGATACCTAAATGAGCCAAACTACCTCAGACTTTCTTATTCTAAGTAAAGGCTTTTGATCTTACTAAATTTGAGTCTATACCTGAGAAGTTATGACTTGCTGTTTTATAAAGATTCCTCATCTCAGTGATAATATTTAAATGACAGTTGGTACATATTGTAAAGTGAAATGGGTTAAGAAAATCATTGTACATTCACACCTACACATATTTTTTATTCCGAAGACAAAGAGGTGGAGATAAATAACGTAAGAATGGCTATGGTTAGTGTATATTTGTGTATATTTATGAAAATACCGTTGAGGCTGAACAATGGTAAGACACCAGAGGCTATGGGTTGCATTGGTAAGATATTGAAGTACGATGATAATAATTTGAATGGGTGGCTGACTATGGTTTTTAATGAGCGTCTGGTTGAGGGAAAGGTTCTGAAAAAAAGGTGAGAGGAATAATTGTCTCGTTATATAAAGGTAAAGTTTTTTTTTTTCTTCTTCTTTTTATATCGGTGAATGTGCATAGAAGTGAGTGGTCAAGAAATTAAGACAAAAGACAAAAGGGTTGATGTGAGTAAGTGTTTGTTATAAAAAGATT
>NC_061107.1:133619842-133622342 GCF_015104395.2 Macrobrachium nipponense | reverse complement strand
TATTAACTTTTTATCATATATTACAGCACCGCAGAGAAATTCGAAAGATTAAACTTGGCAACGTAGTGATAAAGTTTTTTGTAGAACCATTCTAATGAGGGTTGGCAATCTACCCCGTAATACTTGCCATCATTACTCATGGCGCGATTTACCGCCATACTTTGGCATATTACCACAAACATTTTCATTTATACACGTTATTTTCTTCTATATTCCTTACCTTAATAAAAAAAAAGAGATTACTATTTGCATTCATACTGTCATTATATAAAATATATTTCTAGCAAATTTAGGAAAGACATATATAATAGGAGAGCCAAGCGAAAGCCACTCTTAGTGAATTTTAAAAGGGGAGGAAAATCCACATTCCTGAATACTTCTCGTTCCCACAAAAGGTCAGCAGGCAAAAAGAAATCATCGGTACCACAGATCTGTAAAAAAAAAAATAATAATAAAAAATCACTTCTGCTACACGATCGTGTGAGGATTTTAACAATGAAACGTACTCTTGGCGATTCTGCTCTGTCGCCCACGAAACAGAGAAGAGGAGGTTTATAAAAGACTTTTGTGTGTCTACAATAGAAAAAACTATGAAATATATTGCAATCTGCCCTCTGTACAAAGAAAAAAACAAACTCTTAATTTAGATCACAGTAAAACTCAACAATAAACTGATTGAGTAATGATAGAGGACTTATGAAAGGATGCTGAACTGATCAGGTAGATAAGAATGCACCGATATGCGGTAGATGCTGTTTAGACGTCAATCATTTTTAATTGCCTAAATTTTTCGGTGGTATGCGTGTGGTCGTTAGAGAGAGAGAGAGAGAGAGAGAGAGAGAGAGAGAGAGAGGTGGGGGAGAACAGTAATTGTCAACTATGCTTAGTATTCCATAATCTCAACTGAGAGGCATTGCCCGTTTCCTTTTCATACTTGGACTAAGAGAACATCTCATATTATTAAAACAAAGTTTAATGAATAAAGATGACTGGCCAAACCGTTAGTATTCCTTGCCTGGCTCTTCACTATTATCGCAAAATTTATCAGTTAATTGAATATATATATATATATATATATATATATATATATATATATATATATATATATATATATGTGTGTGTGTGTGTGTGTGTGTGTGTGGTGTGTGTATGTGTGTGTGTGTGCCAGGTCCAGAAGAACAAATTACAAAGAAGTGCTTCCACATATTTCAGGTATACCTTGAATTATATGTTCTTAAGCACTTTGATCTTTACACAAATATTTCAATCTGGATCGTCATTCATGATGTATCGTAAATATTTTCCAGTTTGAGACTAGATATTTACAATAAATAAGTAGAATATGATTATCAAGTTATTAGAATGATTTGACAACTAAGAACATTTCTCCATTTGCAATTTGTATTATTCGTATAAAAATGAGCAGTGCAGCTATTTTTTGTTACTGATATTGACATAAAATATATAGCTAAATTATTTGCGCATTAAAACACTAATTGACATACCCCATATGTGTTATTTTCTGAAACTAAAATGGCAAGGGAGTGCCTTCGAACATCGTTTACTCTATGGTAAGAAGAAAATACCATGACGGCGTAATCTAAACTCACCTTACTCTATCAGGAGACATTGTGAAAAATCGTATCACTCTAAAGTAACTTACTCATAGATTACGAATGGTTTCCTTGTACCTATATCACTTATTTGCCGCAGATGGGCAATATATTGTGAATGATAACGGAAATATACATTACTCGACCAAAAGATTAAGTAAGAAAACCGAATATCTAGGATATTGAGCGATTTTTTATTGTTTTATTTAGTTTATTGAACTTAAACTTGTGTATTTTATTATCTTCAAGAAAAACTCCGATAGGGACAGGCTATTTCTAAAATTATTCTTAGGAAATTTCAATGAAAGAATTGGAAATTTATCCCACTGACAAATCTCTTTGAGTACAGGATTCATTTTCTAGTACAACTTTGAGGATGTAGCATCCCACTTTCATGCATCATCCGGCAGTCACAGAAAAAATTTAAAGGGTTATTTCTATAGATAGAATTTCTTATAACTATCCCCGCCTCTTCCTCAGAAGGTAATTAAGGGTATATCCTAAGCTGATTCATACGATGCAATTACCATGACAGGAGTTAGTAATCATGATCTCGCAGTAAGATGGGACCAGCGTCATTTCTTCTGCAGGGCTATTTTCTGAATCTCTAACGAACTACATCACAAGGACTTGGCTGTGTATCACACGCAATATCTGATTTACCTCGTCATGCGGAACCCTCATCTTCACTCTGCAGGCGAGGGGCGTCTTGTTAGAGAAAGTGGAGACCAGCTCATTTGTAAGTAAATTAAACCTTCACATGCAATAGAGCTCGCCTATGGGACCACCATCTGGCTGCGCCTGAGACCGTAAAAAGCTATTTTCTGTTCGGTGTTTTATCTTTATTGTTTTATTTGGTCTACGTCATCCTTGGCTGCGCAGGTCAC
>NC_061107.1:133607342-133612342 GCF_015104395.2 Macrobrachium nipponense | reverse complement strand
TATATATATATATATATATATATATATATACATATTATATGCCTATATAGTTTATGCTACAGGGCCTCATGTCTGTCTTTCCGTATGTCTGTACGAAAGTCAAAGCAGCAGTGTTTCGTTTACCTGCCGTAAGTTTATTGGTTTATTATTTCAATGATAAATGGTCTGGTAGCCTTCCTTACGAGGGACTACTGTGGCCCTTTATTCGGTCGTAAGTGGGCTCCCTTGTGATAAAAAAGGAAAATAAACTCAAGTGTTTGTTAATGCTCAACATCTCAAGATAGGATCTGTGAATGGTTTAGCAGTTACCTTAGTCGTTTATGCATTGCCCTTTTTATTTATTTTGTTTCATTTAGACGTATAGATTAATTCAAGGAATAATATTTGCCTATTTGATCATGTTAAAAGAAATCAACTCTTTCTGAAGAAGTGAAAAGAGAAAAGAAAAGGAACAAAATATATAATATATTCGTGTCCTTTAGAAATTCTCAGGGGAAGAATGTAATGGCAACCTTATCCAGGATAAATGACTTACTGTCATTCGAGTAGGGTGGTTGTTGCTGCCTGAAACCGAAGAATATTCCTATCCCATTGCAGAATCTGAAGAGAGTTTTATATTTTCTGTTTCCAAATACATTTTTTTATTTATCTCTCTTTCTTTTTATTCTGGTTCGGGAAACGTCAGAGACAAACTCCAACAAAATCGACACATCAACATTCCTACGTCTATTTTTTTTTTTCTAATCATCAATTGACGGTAAATCAGGGAAACTTCCTCTGTATCCGCTGCTTATATACTCTTTCCTTCCATCCGAAAAGGAGCTTCTGGCACAGTTCACCGTCGCCCGATTTCAATAACCACGGTTTCATCAAAGTTATCTGAATTTCTTCTTTCCGTGCGCCTCTTCTCCCTTTTACACCCTTCTGAAAACTGATGACTCAGTCGACACCTGCATCTACTTGCGCTGAACTAATATTTCACTTTCATTTACTTTTTGTTGGTCTAATACTCATCATTAGTTTCTCCTGCATCCATACATTTTGTAATTGTAGGAAAAATATTTGGCAAAATATATTAACTGTAACCATTCTTGAGATCCATATTTATTGTAACATTAAGTGACATTCTTATTATATTCCCTGTTCACAATGAAGTCATTTTATGTCAGATGGCGTAGCGTGTTATTTTACAGCTTTGGCTCCTCCAACGGACTTCGTTAAGGTGGCATTCTCTCACTGTGTCTCTTTACTACATGTTATGCGTAGAAATATCTAAACATTAAGTAGAACTTACTCGCAGTGAGATAGAAATAAACGACCTCTACGATGTCGTGAATTGGGTCTTAACTTCTCCCTGAGGGCAGGGTCTTCGGCAACTCATCGATATTTGTTGGTAATATACAGACGAATTTAGCATTATCTATTTATAATAAAACCAAGATCCAGTGCATGTCGTTGCTCCATAGGCTTCTTAGACATGCTGGAAAACAATATTTCTCGGGAATCATTGTCTCAAATTGCACATAAATTCATATATTGAGGCAACTTATCAATGGTACTCAAAGAGCTACGATCGGCACTGCACACAGACGGATTAAGCTTTGAGCAGCTGCCAACATTTTCTGTTTGCTTCCTTTCACTGGGAAATCTAAATGCAGCTGTTTGTCAAATATTGCTATGAACAAACTTCCATGAAACCCTAATGATCATGAAACAAACACACCTCGCCACCATCCTGCTAAAATATTCGTGGAAACTCGGCTTACGGTTTCCAGTCTGATTATCGGACTGGTAAATAGCACTAACGTGGTTAAATGAAATATCTTAAATATAAAAGCGAGAAAATTGAAACTGTAGTAAAGTCTTACGGGAAAAAGAGGTACGGTTGTTAAGTGATACGAACGACTGGCAGCCCATCCCCCCCTTTTATTTTTAATTGATTCTTTTTTTTTACCATGGGTAAACTTTAGTGTATTTTTTGTTCCATGGTATCTCTCTCACTTTGCTGTGGCTATTTCTATCATCATTAGTACTCGTATTTGTAATAATATAATGTCAACTATATTTACCTATACTGAAGAGCATCGGTTGTTATAATCGTATCTAAAGAAGAAAGGAAAAGGTGAAAGGAGAAGGTAGCGAGAGAAAATAAGAACAAATAGTAGTAATTCATTGAGTTTTTCCGACAACGCTGTAGTCGGCACAGTTGAAGCTACAAATTTCTTGCCAACAATGTAAGGTATTCAGTGTGTATTTCAGTAAAACTCTCAGATTGTAATTATTATCGCTAATTGGGCGTTAAATCTATCCAAATGTTTGTTTTAAGAGTACTGTTAAGTTACTTGATGGAGAAACGTTTGACAGCTGTAACAGGACCGGCCATTGTTCGAATTTTTCTAAGCCTTCAATTCATTCTTAATCAAGGATTTTATAACTGCAGCAAAAATTTGATTAAAGAATTTAAGTGTGAACTGACAGAGGAACCAAAGTTCTAAACTTATACTCAGACTGTTTTATATCGCACCTGGTGCTTGATTATTGTCTTACTTTTCAAGTCATCAGAATTCAGGAAGCAACGGCATTTTGGGGAAAATACGTTAAAATTTGTTCTAATTCTTTATCATGATATCTGTTTACTGACATGATGGTTTATCCTCCCATGTTAGTTACTCAGCAGTACTGGCATTGGCAAAATATTTTTCTGTAAGTAAATATCGTTTTTCTTTATGCAAATCTTCATAAAGAACACCATCAAATGATGAAATATCAATGATATTATCATAAATTTGCTTAAGAGTATTATGGGTGATAAATTTCTCAAGGTATCATAATCACACCAATCATTTATTGATTATTTACAAACCCTACAGATTATGTTTACTTTTTAAGTTCATACCATTATCCTAATTTTGTCAAGAGAAAACTATTGCGTTCAACATTCCTCCGATTACATTTCTGCCTGGATTTGCTACTTCGATGGAAAATGGTTTCTTTTACTCATAACTTTACGGTTATATTACGCAAATTTTTCAGTACGTGAAATACTAGATGTCAGTGAATAATACTTCAAATTACTTAATTAAAAAAAAGCATGTTAAAATCATGACTAAGTAAAACGCATAAATTGCATCACAAAAGGAACATTTGCGACCTCTACATAAATTCTGTAAGACTATTTAGAATAATTTCCGAACGGCAACAAACCACTGAGATGAATAAAAAAATTTCATATAATTGACTATTTTTTACAATATTTTTTTTCTATATTTTGTTTGGTTTTATCAATACACCTGGTTCAGTTCTAACCTATACAGGTGATTAACTAAAAAGCACACGTAATGAAATTCACTATCCATTTACTAAATTTTTGCTGTTGTATGCTGTTCTTACGCATGAAATTTTTCTTGTTCCTGAAATGAAAAGTGAATCCTTTACCAATCATACCTGTAAATCTCCAAATATTTGCTTTCACCGCAATATCAACTTGAAATATCTTAGTCTTCCACATTGTCTTAAGGAGGGTCAAACCTTGGCATTTCAGTGATAAGATTTTTGTTGTCTTTTTTCATAATAAATTTGGAAAATTTTCAAGCTTAATTACTCACCTTTAGAGTGGTTACTAAAGCTTTCAAAGGACCTGGCCTCGCGTTATCAGCACAGCTGCAGCATACATTTTAAATATCTGCCATTCAAGTGACTTTTTCGTTTTTCAAGTTATGTTTCCTGCAGCTAGTCACACATGCTGTGAACTCAATCTTGAACAAGAATTTTACTGTTTCTATCTCCTGTACTAATAAAGGCATCATAAAAATGTTTGCCCTTTCTTTGGAAGTACAACTGTCAAGTTAGTTCTCACAGAATTTTGTCCTAAGTAATTGTGTAAATACAAGATGATTAAGATAAGAAAACTTCATTATATATTCAACGTGCAAGGCTTTATAGCACGGGACTTACTTTATTTCACCATCACAAAGCATTACTATTATTATTTTATTGTTATTACATTAGCCAACAAATTCGTGTACGTTTTGGCAAAGTACATGTACAGTATTAAGAAGCAATTTATTACCAGAATAGTCAACTTTTTGCGATTGGTATTATCTTTGGAATTGACAATGTAATACATTCGCACGTTCACAAAACGACTGACAGATGAAGAGCATTGTTGGTTTTTAATATGAGACTTCTTCTCTTGTATCCCTGGTTTGTTTGTTTGTTTGTATGGTGTTTTTACGTTGCGTGGAACCATTGGTTATTCAGCAACGGGACCAACGGCTTTACGTGACTTCCGAACCACGTCGAGAGTGAATGCGTTTAATGTTATGGTAAATACACAGGTACAAGTGGCTATATCTAATATACCTGCTACCTCTATCCTTCTCGCCCCATCGTGATACCTATACCTTCAGCCTCTGCTCTCCACTCCTTGTCGTGTTACCGTCCCCCTGTGAAGTTGAGGAACAAGGGATGAAAGAGACGAGGCACCAAAGTCCTAAAAGTCCGTTAATTAAAAGTTGCTCAGTTTACAAATAACTTTTTTTCCTGCGTGTCCCTTTAGAGGTATATTCCCAGAGCTCACTTTTTCTACCTTCTCAACTTTTCTCCCGTTACCCTCTTCCCTATGTTTTGGTTAAAAATAGAAGCATGAAAAGCACAATGAAAAAACTTCGACTTCTTCTTCTTCTTCTTCTTCTTCTTCTTCTTTGGTAATTTGCTATCAAAAGGAAAGTGAAGGGTTGATTGAGCATCGGAAAATCAATGACCGAAAAAGTTTCAATAAGGGAGAAGGGTATTTTTTTTTTTTTTTTTTTTTAGTGTCATCAATTTAAGGCACAATATTTCCAGACTCCTCTCATAAATTTTACGTATGATGGCTTAACAACTGGAAAGCTTCAGTATAATATGAAAAAGTTCGTTAGAGCATGACTGAATGCCACGCTTGACTTCATCAGAGGTGATGAGATAAAAAGAATAACACAAGTGACACAACCATCGCTCCA
>NC_061107.1:133599842-133604842 GCF_015104395.2 Macrobrachium nipponense | reverse complement strand
AAACAACTGATATTAGTTTTAACCCATAGTTTTTGAGGTTGCTGAGATGAATGGTGACACTTCCAATGTCCTTCAAGTCCAAGTTCAGCCACAATAGTGAAGGGGGGTGAAAAGGGTTGGAAAGGGAGGGATAGGTAAAGTTAACTGAAAATGACAGATATTAGTGTCCAATCCATAGATTTCGAGTCCTGATAGGAAAAGGGGTGAGAAGGGGTTGGAAGGGGATGACATGTAAAAAAATTAGAAATTTTATATATTGGTAACTAATCAATAGTTTTTGAGGTCGCTCAGATGAATAGGGACACTTCCAATGCCCTTTAAGTCCAAGTTTAGCCCTAAAAGAAAATGGGTGAGGAAGGGAAGACATATAAAAATAATAGAAAAGTTAAATATTAGTGTCTAATCAATACTTTTTGAGGTTGCTGAGATGAACAGTGACACTCCTAATGACATTAAAGTCCAAGTTCAGCCCCTGTAGGAAGGGGGTTGAGAATGGATGGGAAGGGGATAACATGTAAAAGTAACAAAAAACGACAGATATTAGTGTCTAATTCATAGTTTTCAAAGTTGCTGAGGTGAGTAGTGATACTTCTGATGTCCTTTAAGTCCAAGAAAGTGGGGTGAGAAGGGGATGAGGAGGTGATGACATCTAAAAATATCCAAAAACTACAGATATCATTGTCTGATCCATAGCTTTTGAGGTCACTAAGACGAATAATGACGCTCCCGATGCCCTTTAAGTCCAAGTTCAGCCTCGATAGGAAGGGAGATGAGAAGGGGTAAAAAATAAAATGTAAAAAATTATATATATTAGTGCCTAATCCATAGTTTTTGAGATCACTGGAATGAACAGAGACACTCTCGGTGCCCTTCAAATCCAAGTTCATCCCCAGTAGGAATAATGGTGAGAAGTGTTGAAATATAAAATATAAAAAATGCAGGGCAATATAACTGAAACAAATATGTTTTAGGAGAGATGAGAGAGAGAGAGTAGAGAGAGACGAGAGAGAGAGAGAAGAGAGAGAGAGAGAGAGAGAGAGAGTTTATCGGTTGTCATTCAGATTTTTCCCTGGGTAGTGCAGTTATATATATATATATATATATATATATATATAGTAATATATATATATATATATATATATATATCTATATATCTATATATCTATATATATATATATATATATATATATATATATATATATATATATATATATATATATATTCTTCCAAGTTGTTAGGTCAAGTTTGGTATTTTGAAAAATATCATACGCTTAGTCGTGATGCTTTAAAACAAGTACTGGGTTTTTAAGTATTTGTTGCACGGTGTATGTAGCTCAAAGACATCGGCTCTTCTGTTTCCCATTGAAAGAGCAGAGAGCTGAAATCTCCTGTGTATAAAACTGCAATATTCTCGTGAATTAAATAATAAAGAATTGTCGTAAACGGTAAAGGGTGATTTGATCAAATTTGAAACTATTACGAGTCGGGTTTCATTAAACTTTGACTTGTAGAATACGAGTCTACCGTATGTGAGGCCAAGCACATAACTTAGGAACTCAAGCACTTAGACAGTAACTGGGGCAGGGGTGTGAGCAGCCATTGTGTGTTCATGTATGCAGTAAACTGCTATTACTCATTCTCCAAATAAATCCAATCGCAAAAAGCAAGCAAACACAGGCGCAAAATGAAGAACTCGACATTTGTTAGAATGTCAGTTGGTAGAACAGTAAGGCTTTATTGTATAAGTTTATTTTATAATGAATTAACCTGTTGTCAACTTGGAAGTGCCTTATCTAACAGAAGCAAACTGAGTGAACGATACGCATAGAACAAACATCGCCGTCAAGGACGTTGTTTGGTATTTTCATACATTGCAGTGGTTTGGAGAACAGAGGATGCTTCTTCGCCGTAGTAGTGAGAAGTGGCAACAGAGCTTCAGTTGGCATGTTCCTTACTCTCACAGTGGGATATTAATAGACTTCAGTAAGATGAATATTTCCATATTAACTAAAATTGCGATTACTATTTAACAATAAATCAACCGTGTTAGTGTTTGGTTATTCTGGATTAAGAAATTTGAGGTTCTAAGGCGTTTGTAATATCTTACTAAAATGGCCATTATGTCTGTCCGTCCGTCTATCATTCAATCACGGCCAAACGGTTGGCCCGATGGGCATGAAACTTGGCAAGGTTATAGTGGGGACCCATAAGATGATTTATAATGAGGTTTCATCCTACCTTTCCTTCAAAAGAGGGATTCCCTGAAACGGAGCTGGTTTTGCCCGTGAAACGGTGCTGGTTACGTCCGTTGGCTTGGTTACTATACGAATTTATCACACATAATTTCTGTATACATATGTTTGTTAGAATAATAAACCACATGGTTGACTGTGTAGGTGAATGGAGTGCGACAATCGCTTTGGTGATAATGTCGAAAGACTTGTCCTGACAATAACTAATATTCAAATATCCATGACAGAAAAGATTTATGTTGTCAGCACCCACCATCAGAATTCTAAGAAGTCTAAGGGGCCTGTTCCTTCATTGTAACACCTTTTCATCATATACCAGATTGTTTGTCGTCATTTCTGGAATCCATTATCTACAAAATTTCTGGTGTAATTAGCAGCGTTTGATTGTGGTAGTAATATTTTGTTCCCGAATTTATGCAGTCCTGGTGATGCGAGTTAAATTTTGCCCAGGTAATATTGGAACGAGTGTGTAGAATGAGAAAATTTCTAGTAGTAAAAAGGTCATTATGAAAGTCAACAAAAAATATAGATTTCTTTTACATATCCTTGAAATCATTCTTTTTTCTTTTTTATATATTGTCAAGTTTTGTGTCTGATTTTCATAAACAACAAGGCGGATATTTTCCTCGTCAGTGTAAAAACAACAATAATAATAATAAAGATTGGTCGTCAAGCATTAAAAAAAACAAAAACAGGTAGGGAAAAAGACGCCTGTCATCAAGTAAATAAGTCTAGTTTTCCCATCTTTTAAAAATGTTGACCATCGTACCTCATATTTTTAGGTGTTTTGGATCATTGGGTAGTTTCGCAATTAAAGAATCATACTCGACATTTTCCGCTTGATTGTCAAAGTTCCTATTTTTATTTATCTATTTATTTTTTGTCAGATGACTAAGAATGGCTTTTAAAATAACAGAAAGTATTTTGTCTTCTCGACGGCGGAAGGCAAATATTGCAATACAGTTGCCATTCGCACAGAGCTTATGCCTGTCTAGATTCGAAGCCAGCTATATCTCTATGTCCATTCTAGTGCAGTGTCCTAGAAACGGGAAATTTTACCGCTGACTGCACGGGAATATTTGCGGCTTTTGAATAATAATGGTGTACTCGTACGTATAATGGTAACGATAAAGTTAAGTTATTTTCTTTGAACATAATTGACAAACAATATAAATGAGAGTATGCCAAGAAAAAGAAAGAAGTAGGGATTATGTAATACTGGTCGCAGTAGTAAACTGTAGGATCAATACTTGTATAGGAAAGGGCATAAAAGAGGAAAAAACAAATTACTGTAAACAAAACAAGATCATAACAACACGACATTAGTTGTCTAACTTCAGTTGACCTTCAGTTGAGACAAATAATCAGACATACATTATATTTATAATAATCAATAGTCAATAAGATCGATTGCTTGCACAATATGCATGCCGCCAAATGTGTGCTTGCTTTATAATTTATTATACAATTTTTTATCATCATCATCATCGTTGTTTGATTACTACTACTCTGTTTTATTGGTATCATAATTTTGTCTGACATGCTCTCCATCCCCTTGTCTATGTTCCTGTTGTTTTCAACAGTGCTTTATTTCTTTCTCTTTGGTTTTGTTATTGCCACCATTGGTATTACTATCATTACTCTGAATGGATTTAAAGAGTAGTGCTGCATCTTTATTGTCTCCTACTCGAAATTCCATTTAATTACATCAGCTAACCCATTGTTGATATTTTATGTCACACCCTCCTTTTATTAATATGTGTATATATACATATACATATATATATATATATATATATATATATATATATATATATATATATATATGTATATATATATATATATAATAACGAGATCGTCATTCTCGTTATCCTTTTGGTAGCGATAGGCCAGAGCGATAGACAACCGGTAATTGGCAACACATTCTCCCTCGCTCTCTCTCTCTCTTCACACTAGCAACAACACTCTCTCTCTCTCTGTCTCTCTCTCTTGATTCCAACAGCACTCTCTCTCTCTCTCTCTATCTTTCTCTCTCTCTCTTGACATACCTCCCCTCCATTATCTAGGTCATCAAATCAGAGCCGTGAATTACAAAAATATGCATTTATTTGAAAGCAAAGTATTAACTGAATAACTTAGATTCTTAACAGAATGATTAAATGAAATGTTAACCCAAAGTCCAAATAACTCAGATAACTCTCGGTAATTAATCTAACACTAACATTAGTTTAGCCATAACAGATAGGCAAAGTCAACATAATAATTAGTCAGTACACCATTCCTCCAATGAACAATCCCCACTCTTCTCCCAAAACATTTCCCCTCTTCCAGAACATTTCCCCCCTTCCAGAATATTTCCCCTCTACCAGAAACGCCTGTTAGAAGACAGGAGAACACTCTGGTAAGCACAAGAGCATAATCAAAAGATCATATAAATAGAATATCTCTGAAATAAATATTCAAATGCAATCCAGCCACACTTTGGCCAAAATAGATATAATAACACTCACCCATTTCAGCACAGTTGCACTATCACTAATCAACAAACACTTTGGCAGGAGCCATCCTGGCCCTGCCTTCTCTTTGTAATAGTCTTCCCCTCATGGTAACAATACATTTCCTTATGTAGGGGGAAAAGTGCCCACATATGTACAAACCTACACGCAATGTTCAGAATGTTCATACCCCGAAACTGCTTAAGACCAGTTTCAAAGTCACCTCTACATCAACCTCTCAGAGCGACAGGAC
>NC_061107.1:133582342-133594842 GCF_015104395.2 Macrobrachium nipponense | reverse complement strand
CCTCTAAACGTAGTAGCCATCTTGCTTGGTGAGACGTACCCGCGTGAAGTCACAATAATCAACAGATATCACAAGTTTAACATACGACTAGAATTTGAGAAATATCTAGAAGTGTTCGTGAACTATCGGTGATAAGATTAGTGTGAAAATAGTAGGATAAAGCGTCTTCTAAGTTAGTTTATCAAGTGTAATCCTATAAATCAGAACAAGATGGCAGTAAGTTCCAACTGCGGGAAAAGGTGGCGTAATTTGGCGTGTCTAGCAGATTCGCAATACGATGAGGTAGCAGGAAGGGAACTGGCATTTCTCATCTATGAAATCAGCAACAGTCCTAACCAAAAAGATACAAAAGCATTCATAGATATATTAGAAGGATATAATCCTTCAAACTGGAACAAATCTAATGAAAACATCTTGAAAATAATTGAAGAAGTTCCAAATAAAATCCAAGTGGTCAAGAGACTCATAAAGAAATATACATAAACCAACATATTCCGACAAAGAAAATGAATAAGGTGAATCTTGTGAATATACTAATTGATGCATTAGGAAAAAGAATGCCAAAAGCATGCAAACTGTGTAAGGTTTGGTATAGCATAGTCAATCCACAAAACCTAATCAGAAAATGTGCTGCATGCAACATTCCGACCCATCCACAGTGTGCTGAGGTAATACAAGATTGAGAAAAGATACAAGAATTTTTTGTTCAACATGTCTATCATGGATAGACAATGTTATTAAATCAAGATTGAATGTACAAATAGTTGAAGAAGAAGAGGAAGAGGAAGAAGAAGAAGAAAAAGAAGAAGAGGAAAACGGAAGAGAAGTAAACAAAAATGAAATGACCGAAAAAAACTGTTAAAAAAATAACAAACAAAGAACAAGATAAAAGAAAATATGGATGCAGAGATACTCATTGATACTACATATGAGGCAATAAAGCAGCATACCTACGAAGAAATAAATTACGATATGACAACAGAAAAGCAAATCCCGAAGAGGCTCTACCCAGATCTATACAATGACGGGAAAGAGGAAAAAATAGACAAGAAGACAAAATCTGCAACCTTTTGAAAAGAGGGAATTGCAGATTTGGAGAAAGATGTTACTACAAACATCCTAAGATATGGTCAAAACTATGAAATATATGGTAAATGTGCATACTTAGATGGATATGGGGATGATTGCAGAGATCTGCATCCAAAAAATATGTAAAAACCTAAAAGAAGGAAAAGGATGTAAGTTCGACAAAAAATGCAAATATATGCACCCTGTAGCCATGAATCATAATCAAATAAATAACCAACCAAGTAATAAAATCCAAAATAAGAAAGAAACAAATAAAGAGAGAAATCAAGAATATCAGGTAAAAGAGAAAAGCAAACCACCAATGAGATATGCAGAGGTGTCAGCAAAGAATTTCAAAGCATCAGCTCCGAAATTCTACTCAAGAGATAATAACTGTATTTATTATGCAAGAGGATATTGCAGAAATGGAGAAAATTGCAGATTCAGACACAAAATGAATAATTATGATGAAGGAAGATCAAATATTATGGAAAAGTTGGATTTTTTAATGTCAGAATTTCTGGAAATGAAAAAAAGAACAACATACCAGAACAGGAAAGAGACATGGGAAAATCCTTATTACTATCAGTATTAAATGAAGGAGAAAACACGCAAACCATCATAGTGATGAATGCGCAGGGTTTAGTTACGAGTAACTCAAAAAGAAAAATAGAGTACTTAGAAGAACTAACCCAAATGAAAAGAAAATAGATATAATGAATATAAGTGAAACCTGGTATTCCAAGAGACTGGGAATGATGATCAAATAAAAGGGTTCCAAACTTATAGATCAGATAGAAAAAATAGGAATCAAGGGGGAACCGCAATATATGGGAAAGACAAAAAACAAGGAAAAAATATATGAGAAATATAGTAAACTCAGAATGTGAACTAATAGCGGTAGAATTTGAATCTGAAAAATTGATGAACATAGTAATATATAGACCTCCTAATACTAAAGAGTTTGACTTAATAATTGAAAAATTGGATGATATATGTAGAAATCACAAGGACTGGACTATTCTCCTATCTGGTGACTTCAACTTTCCTTTCGTAGAATGGAAAGAACGAATAGGAGATTGTGGTTGTACTTATACATATAAAAAAGAGAGTAATAGTAGTGCAGAAGATAAGAGGCAATTTGAAAAGCTATTAGATATGCTACTAGAATACAACATTCAACAAATAAATCACCTGCCAACAAGAAAGGAAAATACTTTAGACCTAGTATTTGTGAACGAGATGAATTATGTTAAAGAAATAATAGTTTATAATGCGAGTATTTCAGACCATAATGTCATAGAATTAACAGTTCATTCCAAAGCAAGTGAAAATAGAGATAAGCAAGAAATGAAAATTGGGAAGGATATGGAAAATACAACTTCTACAGTAAAAATATAAAATGGTCAGAAATTAATGAAGAATTAAACAAAGATTGGGATAACATTTTCGTAAGTGATGACATAAGGGTAAATACGGAGATATTATATAAAATATTGGAGATAATAGTGGAAAAATATATACCGAAGAAGAAAAGTAAACATCATTCATGCATACCAAGAGACAGAAGAATCTTGTTCCAGAAAATCAGAAAGTGGAAAAAAAGGTCTTGCAAAAGAAAAAAATGCATGGAAAGTTATAGAACTAAAAAGTAAGATAGAAATGCAGAAAAAAAGATTATACAATCAAAAGAAAATGAAAAACGGGACTTGGAAGAAAAAACCCTATTAAATATCAAGCAGACCCCAAACTATTATACTCATATGCGAAGAAGATGAATAAAAGAAGAATAGAAATAGGCCCTCTGAGAATTGAAGGGAGATTAACGAATGAAAAAAAAGGAAATTTGCAACATACTGGCAGAACGATATAAGAGAGAATTCACCCCTAGAATAGATAATGAAGATAATGATATAGAAGTAAGGGATGAAAATAGTGAATATTTAGCTGACATAGATATTAATGAAGCTGATATTGTGCAGGCTATTAATGAAATTAAAAATGGAGCTGCTGCAGGGCCTGATGGAATTCCTGCTATTTTGTTAAAGAAAGTAGTTCATTCTATCGCAAAGCCACTTGCAATATTATTAAGACAAAGTGTAGATACAGGCAAGATATATGATGAGCACAAATTAGCGTATATTACCCTACTTTCAAAAGTGGATCAAGACTAGAGGCAAGTAATTATAGGCCTGTGAGTCTAACATCACATATAATGAAAGTGTATGAAAGGGTAATGAAGAAAAATATTATGAAACATTTAATAAAAAATAATTTGTTTAATAAAGGACAACATGGTTTCGTACCCGGAAAAAGTACACAAACCCAACTGTTAGTCCACCGTGAAAACATATTCAAAAATATGAAAAGCGGAATGAAACAGATGTGGTTTATTTAGACTTTGCAAAAGCTTTTTGATAAAGTAGACCATAATATTAGCGAAGAAAATTAGAAAACACAATATCGTGGATAAAGTAGGAAGATGGTTAAAAGAATTTTTACACAACAGAAAACAGATAGTTATTGCAAACGACGAGAAATCGGATGAAGCCAAGGTAATATCCGGTGTGCCGCAAGGTACGGTGTTAGCTGCAATACTGTTTGTTATTATGATTGAAGACATAGACAATAATGTTAAGGATTCGGTAGTGAGTAGTTTCGCAGATGACACAAGAATAAGTAGAGAAATTACTTGTGATGAAGATAGGAACGCTCTACAAAGAGACCTTAACAAAGTATATGATTGGGCAGAGGTAAATAGGATGGTATTTAACTCTGATAAATTTGAATCAATAAATTATGGAGACAGAGAAAGAAAGCTATATGCATATAAGGGACCTAATAATGAGACCATCACAAATAAGGAAGCAGTTAAAGACCTTGGTGTGATGATGAATAGGAACATGTTATGCAATGATCAAATAGCAACTCTGTTGGCAAAATGTAAAGCAAAAATGGGAATGTTGTTACGGCACTTCAAACAAGAAAAGCTGAACACATGATTATGCTTTATAAAACATATGTTCGTAGTCCACTTTGAATATTGCAATATGATATGGTACCCACACTATCAAAAGGATATTGCACAAATAGAGAGTGTACAAAGGTCCTTTACAGCTAGAATAGAAGAAGTTAAGGACCTAGACTACTGGGAAAGACTACAATTCTTAAAATTATATAGTCTGGAAAGGAGAAGAGAACGCTACATGATAATTCAGGCATGGAAACAGATAGAAGGAATAGCAGAAAATATCATGGAACTAAAAATATCAGAAAGAGCAAGCAGAGGTAGATTAATAGTGCCCAAAAATATACCAGGAAAAATAAGGAAAGCACACAGGACATTAATCCACTACGCACCAGCATCGATAATGCAGCGTCTATTCAATGCGTTGCCAGCTCATCTGAGGAATATATCAGGAGTGAGCGTAGATGTGTTTAAGAATAAGCTCGACAAATATCTAAACTGCATCCCAGACCATCCAAGATTGGAAGATGCAAAATATACCGGAAGATGTACTAGCAACTCTCTGGTAGACATTAGAGGTGCCTCACACTGAGGGACCTGGGGCAACCCGAACAAGATGTAAGGTCTGTAAGGTAAGGCCTCTTCTCCTACGCCAAAATCACTTGTGTCCACTATGACAGTTTGTCGTCTATTTGTGCGTTAATTCACCTACTCGAGAATATATCTCATTCGCTGTTCCATCCGTCGTTCGTATGTACGCCCACCAACAGACGTACGGATACACACTTGCTACTTAACTTACAAACGCTTTTTCACTTCCCTCAGTCTGACTTTTACCATAGTCTTTGTACCTGCAATGAAAATAAGATCCTCTGATAAAACACTTTTATATTTGTGGTTAGTATTTCCATGTTCCACGTCCCTATAAATATCACATTGCATCCACCAGGACTTCGTTGTTAGTATCAGTAATAGTATCAGTATCAGCATCAGTATCAGCATTACCACCCATACCACCATTATTAAAACCGCCAAAATTATTACCACCGTGTCACTCAATATCCTGTTTATTATCACCGACACTACCGCTGTTATTCCCCGTATCATCAGTGTGGGTTCCGTTATCACCACTCCCCATATCCTTGGTATCATTACGATTAACACCGCCAAAAGCGCCAGCATTTTCACTGTTCCCTATATTAATCTCGGTATTCTTAGTTCCACCTGTATCCTCATATGGGATGAAAACACCTGGTATTCCAACCGTTATAACGCTAACACCTGTATGGACCGATATCCTGTGTCTCCTACATGCAGGATGGCCCAGTAAAAGTCTGTTGCCCAACGCAACCCCTTTTATGACCAAAAATGGTTCTATTAACACTCTATCACCAAGAATAAAACGTATTCTTATAAACCCCAGGGTATTTAATCTATGGACTTGCACATTACACATCGTCTCCATTGAGGGTTTCAAAGGATATTGGGAGAACATGGACTGATACAGATCATGGTCCATTAAATTCACAGAAGATTACGTATCAATAAAAATTGGGATATTCACATCCTCCACTGTTACATTTACTATCGGCCTGGGCTCTGGGGCGTCCCCCACGAGACCATAATGGCACGTACAAATCATCTGTACCCTTTTTGTTTGCATATTCCACAATATTTGACTCTACATACTTTCTTTGTGTGTTTTGGTTTATTACAATTGTAGCAACGCAACTGTTGTTGCCCTTGATCGATCGATCTTCTCTTATATTCCACTTTTGCACACAAACAGGGAGAAGGAAAATCTGAGTCTCTTTGCATATTTTATATATATATATATATATATATATATATATATATATATATATTTATATATATATGTATTTGCATGTTTGTGCGTGTTTGTGCGTGTGTGTACATCTCCATTGAGCATTTTCAATAAAGAAAATGTCCAAGTTTAATAACTTTCTACTTTTCCCATAGGGAAATAAAAAAAACATAAAACCTAAGGTAGCGAGTAAAAAAAAATGGAACCTGGATAAAGTGTTCGATAAATATTCGAAAGAGCAAGCCTTTAAAATAAAGTAAGGAAAAACTGTACCCATAAAGGAATAGCAAGCCCGGATATGTAAATAAGCAGAATGATTGCTTCACAGACGGAAAAGTGGGCGGAGACTGGAGTAGACCTTGTTTTGCGTCACACCATGACAGTTTCAAAGAAAGGGCGACAAACAGTCAAAAAGTACGTGCGAGAGGGAAGGTAGGAGCAGGATGAATAGAATACTCTAGTAATCCTAAGCAGGAGTCATTATGCATAAGTGGTCCCGTATAATTGATCAAGTTTCTGGATTGTCGTACGAAGAATTTGTTTGGTCACGAACAGTTATTAAGTAGATTTGTCCATCGTGGTCATTAGTAGTGTTTTACTTTTTTCCTAACCTCGAACTTCTCGTAATAGACTACCGAAAAAGGGAAGGTGGCATTACCTATTATACTGTTAGTATTAACGCTACTGCCAGCTAAAAACATTTATTTTTGCTGTGGGTGACCTTATAATGCTGTTTAATTAAGCGTACTGGACCTACTCCTTTTAAACGGAAAAAGGTTTGAGTATAGCTATTCAGTCGTTTTTTATATCTAACTATCTGACAACTGACAAACTCTGTATGTCTGTCTCTCTGTCTGTCTCTCTGTCTGTCTGTATCTCTCTCTCTCTCTCTCTCTCTCTCTCTCTCTCTCTCTCACTTTTTCCCTTCTTTCTCCTCCCTAACACCCCTTCTACTCTCTCTCTCTCTCTCTCTCTCTCTCTCTCTCTCTCTCTCTCTCTAACCCCAACACCCTCTGGTGTCACTGACGTCCTACTTCCCACCCTTAGTACTCTTCTTCAGATAGTAAGTCATATGTATACAGAAATTATGTTTTAGGGAAGCCTTTTTCACTCCCCACGCCAATTGGTGCCCTTTGGTGCTAGATTTCTAGATAGTAAGTCATATGCTTACTTAGTTTGGTTGAAATAATCGTCCTTACCTTATTGTTATTTTTCTACTGCCCCTCTCCGTTTTATCTTCTTCCAGCGGGTCTTTCTGGCTTTTTGTAAGCTATCTAATAATAATATTAATACGTTTACCTTGAGCTCAATCCCTTTTACGCTTGCTGCAAGGAACTGTTTTCTTGTTTTGATAGAGAAATAAAGAAGATTTCTACTAGCCATGCGCTATTCGACTTTGGTATCGTTCCCTATTAACTTGAAAATATTGACCATAAATAACCTTCAAAAGTCTGATGCTTTATTACAGGAGCGAGTGGGTGGACATGAATAACTTCTTATAGTCGTTTTCCGTCTCCATAACTTACACGAACTCCCCTCTTGAGGACCCTATATATTTTTCCTGTAGAAAATAGGACTGCCAAACAAAAGCTTGCAACTCACTTTTTTTATCTCTTTAGAGTTTTAGATGCCATCGTGAGAACAAATAAAATTCTCTGCATTACGCTGACTTTATAAATTAAGTGTTTTGGGCGGATTAAGTCCTTGATTCAGTCATTAACATTAGTGTTACTATACTTTAAATTATACGTAATTAAAATACATCCTCAGTAGTGTTAGTGAGTCATTAAAAATTCAATATGCCATTAGGTAATGAAAGTTTAGCAAGGACTATGCTTGTTTTGCTGCTTATATTTATAAACCTACAATGGTGCTGCATGTCTCTTTTTCTTGTCTCGATCCCTCAATATTTATAATATGGTTATCTACTTATCTATTCATATTTTACCTGTCCATCTTAGGATTTCACGTTATTTTTTATGTACATTTTCTTTTTTATGAGGTTTACTTGCCAAGCTTGCCTTTAAGACCGTATTTCTCATATTGATATACTTTATTTGAATACTTCAGTGGTTCCATTATACATACACGTCAAGTTTTATCATTGTATTTCTAAGCAATTCAGCTTCCATTTGTTATGCGTTCAGGTCTACATTATTTTATCATTCATAGATCTGCCTTACATCGTTTGTTTAATTTCTGTGCTGTGTTATATCTGCCCTGTATATCTCTGTGTATGGCTTTCTACTGATATAGAATTATTGTTATTGTTTTATTGTTATAAACTATCATAAACCATCCCTTAGAGGTTTAACATAACCCCCGGTCCCCTTTCTGCAGATCTGCCCTCCCCTGAGGCCATGCAACGATAGTATTTCCCCTTAGGGATGGGACAGATATGGTTTAGGGTCACCTTGGTGATGGCCTGCTGTGATGTGGTGGTACCGAGGGTTGGAACTAATTGTTGTTGTTAGAGGCGAAAGCTTTTTACCCCCTGCTGATTTTCTACAGGCACCATGTGTAAAGAAGCCCTAACTATGAAAGTGTTTTTATTATTATTATTATTATTATTATTATTATTATTATTATTATTATTATTATTATTATTATTATTATTATTACTATCTAATTGTTGTAGCGTTTTACTTGGTCTCAAATGCGTGACAAAAATGCCTCAATATTACTACAGTACCTTACGTTAGCCTAATGATACCGACACCTCTTCGCGATGTAGTTAACGATTTTTGTGGTGTTTGCTGCATTTTATTTATTTGCTTAAGCCTTTTATAAGCTCTTAGATTATATGGTGGAATGGCTTTTAATTATTACCTAATCTCCTCATATCATCTGTTAATGCTGACTTCTCTTAGCCCACCAATCTAATGATATTTGTAAAGGTGTGGTTTAATGTTATTAGAGCACACATGACCTTTTTTCAAGAGCTGCAGTTCAAACAAGGGGGAATCTCTACCCAATTTAAACTTTGCTGACAGACCAAACACCAAAGCATCGCCTTCTGTGGACAGAAGAATGAGGTTGCCTTGAATATGTGGGAAAATATTGACAATGCCCATCAGTGTTAATAGGCAGGTAACTTCGTTTTATGAGAGATAGAAAGAGAGGCAAAGAGACCTGCATATTTCTTCAAATAAACCTTCAAATGTTTTTCAACCTCTCTGATTTTTGCGTATCTATTATTTATAATAATAATAATAATAATAATAAT
This sequence comes from Macrobrachium nipponense, assembly GCF_015104395.2. Classification (NCBI taxonomy): domain Eukaryota; kingdom Metazoa; phylum Arthropoda; class Malacostraca; order Decapoda; family Palaemonidae; genus Macrobrachium; species Macrobrachium nipponense. Next base: position 133,585,755 of record NC_061107.1, on the reverse strand, counting down.
AATAATAATAATAATAATAATAATAATAATAATAATAATAATGAATATACATACACTGTAGACCATCCCTTTTTACTTAAAGGAGAGAAGTAAAGCAAGGCCATAAGTAAAATATGGGATCAAGAAAAATCGAAACTATTCACAGTGCATTTAACGTGTAATGCACGCAATGCTAGAAGTGCAGGCCTAACTCATCCCCTTCCCCCCAAACCACAGCACCACAATAGCCTTATTATACACTATTTTGTTTGAACGAAAAGGAGAATAAAGAAAATTAATTTTAAAAAACAGGCAATATGTTAATCAAATGAATATAGTTTAATCCGCGAAGCATTTATTCGGAAACCATTTAGCTTACCATACTTTGGGCCTTTCTAGTTTTTTTCTTTATTATATATTTTGCTAGTTACCGTAATTGCATAGTTTATCTATTTTTTGCAATTTTTTACTCAGGGAGTTATCAAAAGTTTCTAACGGCAATACAGGGAATAGTTTGGATTTTTCTTGATCCCATATTCTATCCTTTAAGAAAAAGGTTTGGTCTATAGTGTATGTATATTAATTATTATTACTATTCATAGATACGCAATATATTATATATTATATATATATATATAGATATATATATATATATATATAGTTGTATATATATATATATATATATATATATACATATATACATATATATATATATAAAATATATATATATATATATACATAGATTGATATATATATATATTATACACATATATATATATATATATATCATAATATATATATATATATTTATATATACATATCTATACATTTAAATAGACATACATATATATCAAATAAGGCCTCTCTCCTGTTTGGCTGAGTCAAATGATGATGACATTTTCATCCTTTAAAATGTGAATCAAGGATGAAATTACTTCGCAGAACACTCCCATAGCTGCCTTATTTATTTAAACACAAGGTTAATAAGCATGGCTTTTAAGGCCTCGACATGCACTGTCCCGCCCACTTATAGCTTATGCACACTCGTATATGTTCCTAGGTAGTAATTTCCTCCTTCAACGCTTTTCTCAACACATTTACCTGGTACTTTCACGGTCTCTCTCCCCTAGACCTCTCTCCTTCCTAACCATCTATGCTCTCCTCCCTTGAAAAAGAAAGAAAAAAAATCGAATCCACCAGATTATTCTCTTTTTATAAGCTATCGGTACCCTATTCTCTTCGCGTAATCAAATCACATTAAAACATTTTAAATTCCCTATGCACTTACGCGGACCTTTAGAGCACATTCTCATGTACATACGTTTTATACTCTTTCAACATTTTGTACTCCACATACATTGTGCAAATATTTTTCAACAGATTTTATGTTACCTTTTTTTCGTAGTCAACTTCCATACCTGGCTCAGCGTTCTTCCTTGCATTTGAATTTTTGCATTCATAGACACTTATATTCCGGATGCTTTGAGGTAATCCTGCTACCTCTTTTGCTTCACGTAATTTCTCATCAATTTATAGTTTACCTCTTTCCTCACTCTGCCATCAGCCGTTACTTTTATTCTCAAACACAATTCAGCCATTTCATTTCTCCACCATCCATACTTCCATCCGTTTCTCCTTATTTCTTGTATCCCGTCCCATCATGAGTTTGCTTAGTGCTTACTATTGCCCTTAACTTTCCGCTCTTCAAAACACTTTCAAGTCACTAAACAGTCTGCTCAACTTTTCTTCGTTACCAACTAACACTGTATCATCTGAAACTTCGGAAGTTCTGTACTTCATTCACGACACCTTTTCTTAGCCCACTACCACTAGTAGGAGCATATCCTGCTCTTCGTCATGCTTGTTTTTCTATCTGTAACACCATTAAACGCCCCTTGGGGACAGTATTTACCTGGCTGTGGTCGATTTTAAAAATCAAACGCCGTCATTCTCTAAAACAAATTTAACATTAGTTACAAAAATTCTAATTTATCATAAAGTATTTTCTATGATATATCATTAATATTCTTCCCATTGCAACGTTATCAACTCTTCCTGATTTTTCTGTACTCTATTAATTCGAATTACTTTTAAGTAACAGTTCAGCTTCACCCTTTATTCCTATATCTCTACCTTTTTTTTTTTACTCCCATTTTCATGTAGGCCACCATATCCTTCCCTTTGCTTACCTACGCATGAGCTTTTCTATTACCATGCTACAATTTCATCATCCGAGTGAATAAAATAAATTTTTTCAGATAGTTAAGAAAATACACTAAGAAGATTTGTTTGATGGGTGTAAGAGAAACATAAATTTAAATTATTTGAATTTGTTGGTTTCCACGTATTGAGGGGAGCAAGTAATTAGGTTTTTTTCATATTGCTGGCTAATGTATCACCTAAGGCTTTTTGCGCACAGCGGTAAATTAGTGACCTAATACAAGAGTTGAATATTCCGACAAAATAAACCCTGCGATTATCTTGTAATTAAATGCAAATATACAGCAAAGAACGTTACCACGGGCATAGGATAGGGCGAAATAGATGTCACAATAAAAATGCGAAATACGGATAGCAGACGGACTTTTCTTCTTTACGATTAGCCACTTTGCATGTCCCCACAATTTCCGCTATGGTCACTAAGACGTCTTAGATGAAAGGTACATTATTGAGGCTGAAGGATGTAAGCACGGGACTTACAGCTTAACATATCAGCAAACCCTCTTTTCAGGAAACAACCCGGAACATAAGTACAGTATGCCAATAACTGACATTCAGCAGAGAACAAGACACAGATCTGTACGCAGCTCATCAATCAACTTCCGTTTTCCTAATCATCTTAATACGGATGTCACTAAAAGTTCATCCTCCTAACGCTTGGTCATATCTCTCTCTCTCTCTCTCTCTCTCTCTCTCTCTCTCTCTCTCTCTCTTAATCTCTCTCTCTCTCTCTCCCCTTGCCTTTACAGGCAAAATCTTTCAATCTGGCGCCCATCTCGAAGCTTTGTGTTCCAACTTTCCCGACAAGACCCTCTTGAATTTCAGGTATCTTTCTTTATGCCATCTTAAAGTGCTCCGTTGGGGAACGTTACTACTCGTGTGATTAGCTCTTTTCGAGATTAGCGGACTATGCACTCAAAAGAACGGCCTTATTATCAGAGCAGAAAAATCGCATACAAAGAACATGATCGTTGTGGCTGAACTTCGTCCTAACTTGCCCTAGGTATATCTCTTCTTTTCCTTTCTTTCTTTTTTTCTTTACTGTTAATGAACATTACCATTAAATGTTTGATAGCGAGTGGGATAAATATGTGATGCAATCTCTCTCTCTCTCTCTCTCTCTCTCATTTTCATATACTAGAAGCAATGCACACAGAGATATGCTTCTGTAATATTATTATCTTGGGTAAATGGTTTTAATATATCAATTGCAT
>NC_061107.1:133567342-133572342 GCF_015104395.2 Macrobrachium nipponense | reverse complement strand
TTACATTTCTATATGGCAAGAGCGACCTGTATATTACACACACATATACACCCACAATCATATATATATATATATATATATATATATATATATATATATATATATATATATATATGTATGTGTGTGTGTGTGTGTGTGCGTAATGTACAGGTCGCTTTCACCATATAAAAATAAAATTTTTGGTGACCTCTTTACATTCTAAATTTACCTCATATCTGGTAAGAATAATATATTTTTTTCATTTACATACATACTTAATATGAAGGTTGCATCTTAAGAAAATGATAAAATTGTTACATACTGTAACCACAAATAGACTTCGTTTTTCTCCATTTCTAAAACTTCACCCATGACAGAGTTAAAGGAGAAGAATCACCGCCGCTGGGTGATAAACTTGTCAAGATTTCTGAATTAAACGGTCAGCGATCATATAGAAATAGTCACCAAAGCCAATGTAGAACCATTATTAGAAATTTACGACTTCCAAATTCGGGCGAACATATTTGACTCGAATTTACAGCGCTCGTCGCTACATAATTTCATTAAATGCCATAATGCATTTTAGCCGGGAATTTAACAGCTGATCATTGGAAAATTCAGTGTGTGGAAATAGACTACATATCGGCAAAATATGGTGTTTATGGATAAAGTTCATGAAACATTCACTAAAATTTATAAATGTTGGTACAGGAATAGATGAATTTTTCAAATTTCCAAAGCTTCCACTTACACATATATGAAAAAAAAATAATAATAAATTGGTACTGGCCTGAATTCTAGTTTTTAGTGTAAAAAAAATCTTTAAGGATATTTCGTTTTAAAATTCCCTGTTAACAGAGGGCGTTCACGTCAACGTAGCACCTGCATGAAATGCTCAAGTGACGGGGTGGACATGGAAGATGGGAGGCATGTGCATATCAACATGCATTTTTTTTACCAATATTCAAACACGTTGCATCTACAACTCTCTCTCTCTCTCTCTCTCTCTCTCTCTCTCTCTCTCACTTCTTCTTCTTCTTCTACTTCTTCCAGGGACAGTGAAACCAAGGAAGAACTGTTTAAAGAAAAAGAGAAAAAACAAGCACACACACACACACACACAATCAGCCAATGAACGAAAAGGTTACTGTTCATTTTTCCGTGGTAATCACCAGTTTTGTTTATTGCTGGGTGAATAACAAAAATGCATCCTTGATGAAACCGTCAACTGTGTCAAACCTCGCCATCGTTTTCAGTAAGAACTCTTCAATTATCTGCTAGTATTTATAAATATCATGGAAAACGAATCTTATTACATATCGTCAATTACAGACATGTGTTGTGGGGAGATGAGAAAAAGAGCGATAAAGAAAGAGTGAGAGGGAATTGGGGACTTTCGGTTGCGTAGATTAGTCCTGCTTTCCCATGCGACTTTGCTTTAAAGTCAAGAGTAAACGCCTTAACTAACACCATTTGCCAATGCAGTATATTTTTAAAAGATTGGGAGGTGCCATGTACATTATTAAAGTACCATTTTGATCAAATAATTACTTTGAAAGATATTTGAGAAAAACGATGACTCACAGTCCCTAAAGTCAGCAGTTAATTGCATAATATAGAACTAAGTTCATCTTTCATACAATTAGTTACATATATACATATATATATATATATATATATATATATATATATATATATATATAATATATACTATATTTAAATAAATAAATATATATATATATATATATATATATATATATATATATATACTATATATATATATATATATATATATATATATATATATATATACAGAGACAGACAGACAGACAGACAGAGAGACAGAGATTGTTAAGAATACGATTGTCTGTCATAGCAAGCTGGTGGGGATCAAGTATGTGTAATGTGGACAGTTGTGTCATTGATTAAGACATAAAGTGAAAAGGCTGTATGTGCTCATAGACCTTGAGAAAAAGATAACAAACGTAAGTAGTTGTAATATATTGTTAAATGTTTTAGAATTTTTGGTGTGGAATGTAATTTGTACAGATATCAGAAGCTTTCATGTCAAAAGCTATACCAACATTCGCTTATATAGGCTGGAGTGCAGTTGCATGGTGTTATGAATATGGATTTCAAAGAAAGGCCCATTTTTGGGAGTAGTGTGAGGAGTCAGTGAACGGACAGGATGTGTATCTGCAAGCTTGTGTTATAGGAAAACGTATAGGTAATGATAGACTGGTTGACACTTGTGGGTGTTACAGTATTACATGTTTGCATTGCCAAAAAGATGCCAACGTTATTGAGGTAAATCAGTGAACATTACTGAAGCAAATACTTGATGAAGCCGAGATTAAAAGGGCATACTGAAGCCAGGAAGATGCAACTATTAATTTCAGCATATACGGTTTGAGAAATGGAAATGGTTGGTATTGAAATTTGGTGAGTAAATGAATTGGATGAAGAGTGAGACATGAAAAATATTAGCAATATGGGGGTCGAAGAATTGCTGAATTAGAAGGATCCAAATTAAAAGGAAAGTAGTAGGCGGTATGGAGCTCAGTCGTTGTGATGAGATTTGAAAATTCTACTGGTTACATTAAGGAAAACGGCCTAGCAGTGAAAACATATATAGAAGATAATGTATAAAACAGCACACTATTAAACAGGTTTTCTGGTTAGCCGAAACGGCGACCCCATATAAAAATGGGAACAAGCTGGGAAGAAGATTGCTTTGACTTTTGGAACTTGGAATCGAAGGTAAATTTGAAGAGTCCTTGAGACTGAATATATTTTCCCATTAGTAAATTTGATGATTTTTCTTTATTGTCAGATCGTGGAATATACTGCAGGGCTGCAGCGAAGCCTCGGGAATTTTGCGCATTTGTGGAGAAGGGAATGGTGAGTTGTCTCTATATTTGAAGCTTACTTATATTATTTTTTTCAAGATACTACTCCAGTTTGAAGTCTTTATAATATCTGGTTGTTATAAACTCCTCTGTTCGTGCTCAAATGGCTGGTGTTAGGTTTAATAGTATTCTTATGTTGTCTTTGAACGAGTTAAGGTATGCGAAATGCTTTTTTTTTTTTTTTTTTTTTTTTTTTTTTTTTTTTTTTTTTTTTATCACGATGTTAGATAGTTTTTTTTTTTCCTGGCGATATCGAACTATACATCATTGAAAGAAACGAATAGTGTTTTATTCAAATTTTCGATAGTCTATGGAAATTTCTCTTGAACTTCGTGGTCATGCCTGTTTGACCTAATCACTTGTGTTTGGATGTAAGCCCATGACAACATCTTCATTCCGCCCTTAAGTATATTGATTTCGGTATCATTGCACTTGTACAGGTGTCTGCATACGAGCGTTTGTTTCAAAGATTTTAGGAACTACCAAAATGGATACTATCTCAAACCCAATAGTGATGACTCCGTTTCTGACTCCCAAAATAAACGTGCATGGTAGAATCCCATGTTCCCTTTGGATCAGGGGATATCCATCTTCTGTTATCTCTGTGAACTTACATATTGATGCTAGGTCGTCTCTGGAATTCTGTCAATCCCTTGATCGTCTTAAGCTGAAAACGAATCCCAATTATATAGTTACCATGCACTGGATATGATTAAAAAAATACTTCAATCAGAGATAAGACCAAAGTATCTGAGTTTTTGGTTACCTTGACCCTTATTCTTTAAAGATAACTCTTCGAGTGGTACAACGCAGAAACCATGATATTTGTATCTGCCAAAATGGCTAAAAGCCTTACAACAAAATCAACTGACACTATGTTCCTAGTGGAGTGATTGTATCCAAGAAGCAGGATTATTCATCAATTTCATGCACATCTATACAGTTCCATTATGGCTGCCCAAATGCAAGCCTCTTCGCCCTGTTTCCGGATTTACCGGACGCACTGAACAGTTTTTTTTTTCTTTCTTTTTTGAAGATCAGGTTGCCACATTACCATGAAGAGGTTTACTGCGAACATTAAATCTGACATCAGTAGGATCCACCTTTTCCCCTCATAAACCATCCCCAACACTTTAGACGTTACGCTTCGTAACAATAGCACAACTATGATCCTTGAAATTCGTTGTTGGTCATTAATTATCAGTAGTACAAGAAGAGCTAGCGCTAGAAAGTAAACTCACCATTCATCAAGACCACAGATTGTAAAGCAAAGTCGCCGCCTTAGTTTTTCAGAGTGATAAGGTCAGGCTTTTTGTCTCTCAAATCCACTTACACCTCGGTCCTGCTCATTGTAGTGTTACCTTATTGGTTCATATAAGCTGTCACTACCGAATCTTTTCAGTCATTACTAATCATTGGGTAATCACCTTTACTTTGGGCAATTATCATAGCAAACTAAAACTCATGTTTTTGTCTTTCGAAGGAGAATAACATTATTAACCATTCACTTACACAGTATACACACGGAACCCAGTGATTCTCTTTGTTTTGAGGTAGGGCTTTAAGAAGCGGCAACAACTAAAAAAAATGGTCTTAATAAAAAAACCATCACTTCACGTCACAGCATTTAATGCAAATTCCTCAAGATGTTTGTATATCACATAGTTAAGGTTTGCTATTGCTTAAAAAAGTCGGCCTGCGTCCCCTGATAGAAATTGAACATTTAATAATTGAAAATTAAAAAAAGCTCTTTGCTTCATCACAACAACTCAGAATACTTTCCACTAAAGACTTTATCACGACTTGACAACATTATGCCAATTGTTCTGATTGCCCTAGCATAGCAGCTAGCATTTAGAGCATTTTCTGCTAAATATTCTGTTTGTAAGGTACAGTCTAAAGCCTGCAACACCACTTTCTGTAGATGAAGTCTTCTAAGACCACGAAAACTTACTCAAGGGAGCGGTATTCATTTGATTATAATAATTATTCAAGAATGATACATTCTAAGATCCCCGAGAATCACTAAAACCTCGCATGATTGTAAAACCTTATATAACAGAGTATTATATACATACTTATTGTAAAAATTACCGGTTTATCCCCATATGA
>NC_061107.1:133559842-133562342 GCF_015104395.2 Macrobrachium nipponense | reverse complement strand
TATCCGTAAAAGAACATTAAAGCCCGTTTCTGGGCCATTATGTGAGACAACTACACAAAGATTATAACATTAGCTGTTATCCCTTGAATGCTATTGCTAACTGCCCACTGGACTACCTTTGTCTGTTAACAGGCTGCGTCCACACGATCGAACAATGTCCGTCGGACAAACATTGTTACCAATTAACAATTGTCTGATGGTCTTTGCCTTGTGAACAGAGTAAAAACACCGGTATACAACCTCATCTGGTAGCACTGTTTGTTGCCAGATCTACTTCCATCGTTTCAACGCTTAAGACGTCATCCTGTTTCGCTTATGATATGGTAACAATGTTTGTCCGTCAGACACTGTTCGACCGTGTGGACGCAGCCTAGTGTTCACACGTTGGGTCTTGAACGGTTCTTGCATCTTTGCCGTCCAGACAAATTTATCATAAGCAATAGTTTCATTTGCTTCAATAATGTAATTATGATACAGACCATAGTCGGAAATTGTTCAAAGTAATTTCCTAAACATAATTTCACTTTCCTATAGCGCTGTGTAGTGCTACTCATTTGGACCCATTGTTACATTGCCAGAGGTGTGCCATATTCTTTATTTTAAAACTTGAATATTCTCTCTGGCAGTATCTTTATGTTCTTAACTTAAAGGCAGATTACAATGCTTCTTTAAAGTACCATGTTACATTGCACTGTTTTTCTAAAATTCATTGCTTTGACGTCCTTGTTACGTATCATTAATTAGCGCCTTTTTTATATATTTGTCATATTTTGTATATCTGAATACGGTTCCCTCTTGTCTTTTTTATCTACGACTAAACTTTTTGTCCTGTATTACTCCTTATGAGTGTGTTACTACGGTTTATGATAATGCCAATAAGGCCTATAGTAGACTGAGGCGACGTACTATATGTTAAAACACCCTTCATTGTCATGGTTCGTGATTTAGACTTCCATTGTCACTGATAAGCACCAAGAGTACCTCTTCGACTTCTGTGATCTCGAAGTATAACCTGAAGCAGGTTCTCCATATCATAGACCAGACAATTGTAGTGAAACCTGAACTGTGTATAAACAACTCAGTCACTCTGCGGAAAAAAAAAAAAAAAAAAAAATCTTTCAATACACACGAAATGTTAAAGGGAGAAAGATAAGATTATCCGGCACATAATAGAATCCGCAAGACCTTTACGGCAACAGCATTATTAGCATTTAAGGCGAGATAAGTCTGAATATGGACAACCGTAAGCCGATCCACCTGAGAAGAGACAGCGAGGGCATGACACTAAAATAAGCGCCATCTATTGTGTGGTAATCGCGCTGCCGTATCTGCAAGAAAGATCAAAAAAGGCCGTCATCAGCATCGACTTTGGTCGTGCGTCACCGTGAGCTAACGATTCATAATTGTACTTGACAGGTCGTTGATATATATCTTGGAGGAGGATCCAGGTCACTTCTTTTGTGATGACTGTGACCAAAAGTTTTTTTGGATAAGTTCAAGAAAAGACTGACGTTCTACAAGGTGCCGTAAAGCAAGTTGTCGGTAACAAAAGGTCGTTCTTTTGCCCAAGTTACAACACAGTGGAGTCAGCAGTGCTAAAACATTCGCTTCCTATCTCTGGTTTATGACCCGGCGGCTTCTTCCTCCTTCTTTTTATAAATATAATCTTTTTCGCTTATTCCCGGAAAATTTCTCGAGTTGTGCATTCGATGCACTGTAGTAGGTAAGAAAATTCATAGACGAAATTATGTTCATATGAGTGATCAATCTCCATTGCTGTTATTTGTTTTATGGGTAAATAAAGTTTCATACTTCAGGTCTATGGAGGTGAAATGTATACGTTAATTCACCATCAGGTTATAAATTGCATAGTTAACTGACTGCCACACTATCATAAATCTCTAATGCTTATATATTTAAATAAGGTCTGGCTTCCGAAGAGTATTATATTACTCTTTGAGTGGCGGATCTTTGTTGATCCTTTTATGACTCACTGTAAATGTCCTCCACCGTCCCCCTCCCTCTCTCTCTCTCTCTCTCTCTCTCTCTCTCTCTCTCTCTCTCTCTCTCTCTCTCTCTCTCTCTCTCTCCCTCTCTTTGAACGCCGTGCCAAGAAAGTCATTTATAGAGAAGACGTTGAAGAGATAAACTCTGCTTTGAACATGAAAACTTCAGGTTCTTTTAATTCGGTCACATATGAGCATGCACGCAATAGATGCTCTCTTTCTATCTGTTTATTTATATGTGTGTATATAAATAAATATATAACATATATACATGCATGTTCGCGTGTAGAGAGAGACAGAGGGCGCTGACAACAAGATGATTTTTCTAATGAAGATGGCACAAGGGAAAAGCCAATACATTAGACTTTGCTATATTTCCACTTGACTGATGAACCTAAGATGGACTCCGTATGCAGAAAACTTCCACAAAATTGGTAATTTATCGCACCCACTATTAAAGTTTATCTACACTCTGCCTAACATCCATACCCACA
>NC_061107.1:133547342-133557342 GCF_015104395.2 Macrobrachium nipponense | reverse complement strand
AAACTTTCATAACATTCTATGTTTGTCTCCTCTTAATGGTTTTTATCAACAGAACTATCCAAGCTAAGTACATGAGTTTATTCATAGATTTGTGTATAAACATAGCACCATTCTGGCCAATTACGTTATTGTAATCCAGTTTGGAAAGGTGAAAGTTGATCAGAGGGTTAATTTGTCAAATTTGCAGTTGTGATTTGAGCCCTTAACTGGCAGAAGGTCCCAATCGAAAACAAGTTTCGTGTGGCACCTCAACCGTCCTCTGATGTGTAATTGATATTTCTGTAATCATTTATTTACTTATTCAGTAGATAAGGATAGTGATTCGTAAGTAATGAGATAAGTTGATCAAACTCACGAGTTACATTAGATTTAAACTAGAGATAGTCAAAGAACGACTGCTTCCTAGAAAACCCCTACATGCTACAAATTTCCTCTTAAATGTAGTATTCCTTTTCATTTTTTATTGAAATATAAAAACCTCCCATTTTCCCCAATATTTTTGGACCACAGATTATTTCTAACTTGTCTTGGCGAGTGTACATTGATAGAGCTTCTAATGCAATCTTAATCAAACGTTTTTTTTTTTGTCTTTACATTAAATTACTTGCAGCGTCCATTTTACCATAACTGTATGTTGAAATTCGTCCAGTTCTGAAGTATTGTTGTTGTATAATCAAGACGAGGGGGACGAAACTGAGCTCTTGTAACTATGGCTATTTAAAGTAGTGTCAAATACTAGAGAAACAAAGGAGAAAAAAGTTGATGGCTTCGCAGTAATCCCCACAATGTATATATAAGTACTATTGTAAAGGGTAACTGTTATCATAAAATCCTCATAAAGCTAAAATAAACAGTAAACTACAAAGAAAAAGAGAGTTTAAAGGTAACAAAAAGTAATTTGTTTGTGCAAACAACTGAGGGAGTCAGCAGTTATGGATCCTCTTAATTTACGGGAAATAAATGATGAGGGGAGGAAAAAGTTTACTGGATTAAGCACTGATTCTTTTATTCTGCAAAACATGTGCAGTTCAGTAGTTCACTATTGCTTTTATTATTCTCATTGCTTTCGGAAACACTTAATTTTCCTTATGTGCTTATGTGAGAAATAATAAAAATTATAAAATCCCGAATGTACCTGTATACCCCCCACCCCCCCCCCCCTCCCTTGAGTGGCATGACACAGCACTCAAGCCCCTGCAAACCGGTTGTTCCGCCCCGGGTGAGGCGGGGTAGGTAGGGAAACGGGAGGGTAGGGGAGACATCCATCCTCCTCTTGCAAACCTGTTTCTCGCCCCGGTTGGGGGTAGGGTGGGTAAGGGGACAGGGAGGGTTCCAGCTCGCGTAGCACGTGCCAACAAAGCACGTAATAATAATAATAATAATATTAATAATAATAATAATAATAATAATAATAATATATTTCAAACGTCTTTATTAATCTTTATATGCCATTTCTTCTGCAACGTTTTGTTGGGGGAGGGGGTTGTTGTCAAGAGGGTTCATTGTGATCTGATTTCATTACCCTTCTATATACATAGTACAATACATACAAATCAATATTGTGAACATGGAACGACAACGATGAAATAGAAACGTAACTTCTACACACAGTCATTGCTCTTTAGTCAGTTTGGATTAATAGTTAACTTAAGTTTTTTTGTTCCTTTTTATTTTACTTTGGGTATTTTAAAGTTTTGTCAATAATAGCTGCTTTAATATTTTTAGATATAGCCAATCAGTATAGTTTTCTCACTTTTTCTCTTTATTTTTCGTATCATTCTATAGATAAGTGACTCTGATGATGGGAAAAGCTATGTATTCCCGAAAGCTCGACTGTGCCTCTGTTTTATTGTAAGGAAAAAATAATAATGTCTGCAATATTACTACGTCTACTGGCTATCCTGTTCTTCCTTACATACACACACACACATACATATATATATATGTACAATATTATATATATATATATATAAAAATATATATATATATATACATATATATATATATATATATATATATAAAATTGCGCATGTGTGTGTGTTTGCATATTTAGGTGTGTATGTGCGAATATATAGTCACTGTCACTATATTTGAGAATGCTTGAGAATGCTTATGGTTAAGTGTGCGTTGTGTATTTCAGTGTTCTAATTGTATTAGTTGGGTATGAATGATTTTCTAGAATTGCTTTTAAGAGGATATTATTAAAGACATCTGGAAAATTTATTGAATTAAACGTAAATACGGGAAGTACATGTTTAACCTTTTATTGACTTCTCAGCAATTAATTCATAAGTTATATGCTATTTTTTTCCTGAGTTGATTGCTTTATTATTAAGGAAAATTTAGGTATGGAAAGACAATCAAGTATTATTATTATTTTTTTGTGGTGTGGGAGGGGTGGTTTATCGGGGGCGAGGGGCTGCGGGGTGGGCACAGATAAAAAACTGACCGCGTGGAACTGGAATTTTATTTAGTATCACTTTTACTGCAAGTTGTCAAAACAAACCTTATCCTCGCGGTCTTATCCCTTTATGTGTGCTCTCGTGAAAGGTATTCAATTCCAAACTCTTACTAAATAAAAGAGAAAAAAAAAATCATGACTTTGAAGTTTTTGGTTAAAATTTGCCACTGTAACATTAGTCATCTTACCTACACAAGAAATATATGTTTGATAACTAAATAAAGCATCATTATTTAGGTTGTATTATTACATACTGATGTCTCCCTGAAATTAGTTGGTTTTAGGAATGGCTAGTAAAATATGTTTTTCCTAAAACTAGAATTCCAAATGTACATGCACATATGACTCTGTCCAGGGTACAAAGAGAACCAGACCAATCTTTGCGCTGATAGATGAGGGAAGAATTCACAATAAGAAAGAAAGAGGAGAGGGAGAGGGAGTTGGTTATGTAAATCAATGATGTTTATGGATGAAGCTGTATGATAACCATAGAAGACTATTGGAGCCTTTGACGTTAAGCACTTCTCCGGTGACTGAGCAATGTTTCTTCCTTTGTGTGGCTCGTGAATGTGAAATCAAGCCCCAGGTTTTGTTCTCGGCTGTTGATTGAGTCCGGATTCATAAAACTTTACGAACTGCTTTATCTTTCTCCCCTTCATCTTTGTTCACAGTACCGAAGGAATAGTTTTAGAGGGCAATCAACTTCTTTTTTCGTCTTTGGGGATGTTTCAGTGGTATTCTTTTACTTAAAAGAGAACCGAAAGCCTTCACTGGCGATTTAAAAAAAAATACAGACCAGGAGGAGGCAGCAATATATAACGATAATTGTTCGTTTATGTGTTCTTGACAATTATTATTATTATTATTATTATTATTATTATTATTATTATTATTATTATTATTATTATTATTATTATGGTAATGTAAAATAAAAATATAAATCAGACAAAGCATGCTCAAACATACCTCTCTATTCCTACTGGTTATTCAGGGCTCCGATTTGGAATCATAGATGTATCATCGTGAAGTTGTTTTATGTTGTCATTAAGTCAAAATCCCAACGAGTTTCCTTTACATACTGCATGAATTCATTGCAGAAATCAGACAGATAAACATCTTTCTTCTATACAAACGTTCGTCTTTCTTTGTTTATAGAGAAAATGTGCTCGCTTGGGTGTTCTTTCGCTTATCTTGTATATGGCAACATCTTGACGGACACTTTATTTGAAAACACTCTTCGAAGTATTAGGGGATAATGAAGAATTCTTTTCTTTAGTTTTCCTTTTCATTTACTTATTTATTTAACCGGTCCATGATCCATATCTCTTGCCAACTGGCACGTTTTATAAATTCTGAACGTGAACTTGTAAAAGTTTGCTAGCCTATTCATACTTTGTTGTTAGAGGGGTTGGACATTTTTTTTAAATTCAAAAATACAGGCAAAGATTGTGCTGCCAGATGTAAAGCTAGTTTTATTTAATAGCATGTCAAAATCAACATCATTCAGTTACCATTGTATCATCACTCTACAGGACCTACGTTTTCGGTGTAAAAGAGAGAGAGAGAGAGAGAGAGAGAGAGAGAGAGAGAGAGAGAGAGAGAGAGAGAGAGGGAAGGTTGGGAAATCATTCATATATAGTGACAATGGAAGCATTGTGTCAGCTCTCTATTGGACCTACGTTCTGGGTAAGAGAGAGAGAGAGAGAGAGAGAGAGAGAGAGAGAGAGAGAGAGAGAGAATCCCCACGTAGGGAATCTCATGACATGATTGTAACGGTCTCTTTTAACGGAACCAATACTGAATACTAAGAATCGTTCCTGACCGAAACTTACCTCATGAAACAAGCGTCATCCGTATCTTCTTTTTATGGGTCCTATCTTTACGTTCTATCTGAAATGCTTCAATATCAATTTTAAGTGCGATTGGTTTGATTTTTGCTTTAGTAATTATGGATAAAATTCCCTTAACATTTGCCTTTGATAGCAAATTATAAGAATTAAACAATGTACCCAAAAGCATCAAACAGAAACTAAGAATGATACACCCAAGATTTTTAAAGAATAATAACACATTACAGCAATTTTATTCATTACCTGAACATTTTCTTATAGTGATTGCAAAGAGTTTCAAACGTCATCTACAATATTAATATTATATTTGAATTAGGGATAGAATTTCCTTTTTACTCTAAACAATCCAGGCGCATCTTAATCATTAACCACAAAAAGTGAGTAACAATATGTCCTAGTCGGAGCATTATCTGATAAGAATAATATTTGTCGCATAGCCTTGAAAACAGTGAAGGCTCCCAGACTTCTTACGAGATAATAATTTTGCAGACACTCGGTATCAAAACTTACTTGATGGATCTTGTCGGCAATGAAACCCCACATCATGACAAGTTAATGACACTGTGTTCAAAACTACACTCATTTGCTCAGGTTTTCTTTTATCTTGTAGATTCTCATGTTGTCCTTTCTGTCAATTGTATGGCAGCCTACATAGCATCGTAAACAATCGATGACGTCGGACACTTCCTCTCAAGAAAGGCTGATCTCTCTCTCTCTCTCTCTCTCTCTCTCTCTCTCTCTCTCTCATTGTAAAGGCAGCAACGAGTTTCCACCGCTAATTCCTGATCCATGAAACTGAACCCAAGAGAAAGAGCAGTGTCCTTGTCACACTCCACTAAATAAGTATGTGCCTCATTTACCTAAACATTGACTTGTATACTACCTGGTTGTCAGTTGAATGTAGTAAAATAATGAAGGAAAGTGAAGAGGAAAAAGAAAAAAATGTTGGAGAAAATTGATCAATTCTCTATTAAACTTTAAACCAATGAATGAGGCGACGAGGTAATAGCACTCAAACTCAGCCCATCCTCGGCGAATTCATTTATCAGAAAGCGAGGTAACCTTTCGCACACCCCCATGAATCTGCTGTGTTTCCGCCCATCCGGTATTGTCAGGGAATAAATATCAAAAAAAAAAATTATGTTTACCGGGACACCACGGTTTAATTACTGGCAGGAAATTATGAAAGTGGTTACGAGTGTGAAATTTTCCATTTATCATACGAAAAAGTCGTTAAAATACAGAGCTGATGCCGTATTTGATGATTGCAAATGAATACGTACAGCAAAATGAACTGGAAATTAGTCAATTATCTGTAGTCAATGTAGTTACTCAACCAATTATGTGGCGATATTATAATGAATTTTATAATCATATTAATCTTTTTTTTTCACACTGTGCTTAATTATTCTATTTTGGGCGACACTAAGAAATCAAGACGGCTGTAATTCTTGTTTGCAATTTCCTTGTTGGAGAGAGAGAGAGAGAGAGAGAGAGAGAGAGAGAGAGAGAGAGAGAATGAGGTTATCTTGGCTAGACGCACATATTTTCTTTCAGTGATGAACACTGTCCAGCAATATGGTACCAAGGTTTATTTATATAGACACGGAATGCAATAGCAAAATTGGCAAGTCCTCGTCACTATTGAAAAGGATGTGATCGTGCACACAGATATGCCCCACGGGCACTTGCTCCATAAGGTCTACGAGCCCACTTTGGGTCCCCTGTCGCCCTCTTCCACAAACATCTTTTTTGTTTGCTGTAGCATGGCCACAAAAACTATTTGAATCATTTACTCTTGACGACGGGCGTTCTCTCTCTCTCTCTCTCTCTCTCTCTCTCTCTCTCTCTCTCTACACACACAAACGCAGGCGCACATGGAAATCAGAACTTGCACATATGAATAAGATCCTACATGATTTCTTAGCGTCGCCAAATAGCACATAGTGTATAATGCTATAATAATGGAAGGCAGTTACATGGAAAATATCATGACTGTAATAGCTACATGAAGGGCCACGTAGTATAGTGGAATCACACCTGAAAAGTCTGGAGTCCCGAATTTGATTTAGGGCGATGTCGGAAACGTTCGTTTTAATTCACTGTTCTCTGTTTGTAGTAGCAGTGAAATGTGTACCTAGTAGCCAAGCGAACAGTTTGAATGGCAAACGAGAGAGTTGGGTACCTAGCATCAAAGTGAATTGAGTACCTAGTAACCAAACGAATTTAATACATACCAGTCATGTGAACTGGCTCCTACTAGCCAAGTGAACTAGATACATAGTAACCAAGAGAATTGAGTACCTAGTTGCCAAGTGAACTGGGTATATAACAGCCAAGTCAGCTGGATACCTAGTAGCCAAGGGAATTGGGTGCCTAGTAGCCTGTGAACTGAGTATCTGGTAGCCAAGTGGACTGGGTATATAATAACCCTGTTGACTGGACACCTTGTAGCCAAGTGAATTGGGTACCTAATAGCCTGTGAACTGGGTATCTGGTAGCAAAGTGAACTGGGTACATAACAGCCAAATCAGCTGGACACCTTGTTGCAAGTGAATTTGGTACCTAGTAGCCTGTGAACTGGGTATCTGGTAGCCAAGTGAACTGGGTACATAACAGCCAAGTAGACCTGGACTCCTATTAGCAAGTGAATCGGGTACCTAGTAGACTGTAAACTGGGTATCTGGTAGCCCAATGTTGAAACTGGGTTTACATAAACAGTCCAAGTCAGCTGGAAACATTGTAGCAAGTGAAATTTTGGTAACCTAGTAGCCTGTGAACTGTTTGGGTATCTGGCTAGCCAAAGTGAAACTGGGTACATAACAGCCAAGTCAGCTGGAGACATTGTAGCAAGTGAATTTGGTACCTAGTAGCCTGTGAACTGGGTATCTAGTAGCCAAGTGAACTGGGAACATAACAGCCAAGTGAACTGGGACATTGTAGCAAGTGAATTTGGTACCTAGTAGCCTGTGAACTGGCTATCTTATAGCCAAGTGAACTGGGTACATAACAGCCAAGTCAGCTGGACACCTTGTAGCAAGTGTATTTGGTACCTAGTAGCCTGTGAACTGGGTATCTGGTAGCCAAGTGAACTGGGTACATAACAGCCAAGTAGACCTGGACTCCTATTAGCAAGTGAATTGGGTACCTAGTAGACTGTAAACTGGGTATCTGGTAGCCAAGTGAACTGGGTACACAACAGCCAAGTCAGCTGGACACCTTGTAGCAAGTGAATTTGGTACCTAGTAGCCTGTGAACTGGGTATCTGGTAGCCAAGTGAACTGGGTACATAACAGCCAAGTCAGCTGGACACCTTGTAGCAAGTGAATTTGGTACCTAGTAGCCTGTGAACTGGGTATCTGGTAGCCAAGTGAACTGGGTACATAACAGCCAAGTCAGCTGGGACATTGTAGCAAGTGAATTTGGTACCTAGTAGCCTGTGAACTGGGTATCTTATAGCCAAGTGAACTGGGTACATAACAGCCAAGTCAGCTGAACACCTTGTAGCAAGAGAATTTGGTATCTAGTAGCCTGTGAACTGGGTATTTGGTAGCCAAGTGAACTGGGTACATAACAGCCAAGTCAGCTGGACACATTGTAGCAAGTGAATTTGGTACCTAGTAGCCTGTGAACTGGGTATCTGGTAGCTAAGTGAACTGGGTACATAACAGCCAAGTCAGCTGGACACATTGTAGCAAGTGAATTTGGTAACTAGTAGCCTGTGAACTGGGTATCTTGTAACCAAATTAACTGGGTACATAACAGCCAAGTCAGCTGGACACATTGTAGCAAGTGAATTCGGTACCTACTTGCCTGTGAACTGGGTATCTGGTAACCAAGTGAACTGGTTACATAACAGACAAGTCAGCTGGACTCCTATTAGCAAGTGAATTTGGTACCTACTTGCCTGTGAACTGGGTATCTGGTAGCCAAGTTAACTAGGTACATAACAGTCAAGTCAGCTGGACGCCTCGTAGCAAGTGAATTGGGTACCTAGTAGCCTTTGATCTGGGTATCTGGAAGCAAAGTGAACTTGGTACATAATAGCCAAGTTGACTGGACACTTTATAGCAAGTGAATTGGGTACCTAGTAGCCTGTGAACTGGGTATCTGGTAGCCAAGTGAACTGGGTATATAACAGCCAAATCAGCTGGACACCTTGTAGCAGGTAAACTGGGTACCTAGTAGCCTGTGAACTGGGTATCTGGTAGCCAAGTGAACTGGGTATATAACAGCCAAGTCAGCTGGATGCCTTTTAGCAAGTGATTTGGGTACCTAGTAGGTGAACTGGGTATCTGGTAGCAAAGTGAACTTGGTACATAATAGCCAAGTTGACTGGACACTTTATAGCAAGTGAATTGGGTACCTAGTAGCCTTTGAACTGGGTAACTTGTAACCAAGTTAACTGGGTACATAACATCCAAGTCAGCTGGACACCAATTAGCAAGGGAATTGGGTACCTAATAGCCTGTGAACTGGGTATCTGGTAGCCAAGTGAACTGGGTACATAACAGCCAAGTCAGCTGGACACTTTGCAGCAAGTGAATTGGGTACCTAGTAGCCTGTGATCTGGGTATCTGGTAGCCAAGTGAACTGGGTAAATAACAACCACGTTGACCAGACACCTTGTAGCAAGTGAATTGGGTACCTAGTAGCCTGTGAAATGGGTATCTGGTAGCCAAGTGAACTGGGTACATAACAACCAATTTGACTGGACACCTTGTAGCAAGAAGTGTGCAAAAGAATTGTACACTTCTTTTGACGTAACTATTAGTAGAACACTCCTAACTAGCTAGGCTTGCTCATACATGCAATTAACAATGGCAAAACACTTTCTAGTTTTAATTAGCACTTTCTGGCATTTATCTTACACACACACTTTTGGCGTCGCCTGCAACTAGCTGAATCCTGCTAACGGAAGGAAATCGCGAGGGCTAATTTGTGCGACACTAAAATAAAGCTCTGGCTCTTTCGCCATTACACTATAATATCTCTAACTTAGAGAAATAGTTATTTAAAACACTTCTAAAATAACTCCTTAACGTGACTTACAGCTAACAATGGTGATAAGAATAATAATATTAAATGAATGATATATATGCCTTACCGAGTGTGAGACGTGCGTGTCTCCTGTGCAATTATGAATGCTTTCTTTCAATTTACGCTTTGTAAAAGTCATTTACAGTTTACATTTTTTACAAGGGGATAATGCAATTTACAAGCTTCTCATCCTGAGCAAGATTTGCCACTTTTACGTATTGGTAGCCTTGTAGTCCCAAACGTAAAGGAAGGAAATATTAATAGGGAAAAATTGAAAATGGAGCGCTTCTTACTTACCTTTAGTTCATTTACAGAAAAAAACATGGACTGGCCTGGGATAAAGGCAAGGCAACTTGGCCACACGTGGTCAGAGCACCATATAATGTCTGGATCGCTCCTATCTTTCACAATAGGGGAAAGCTAGCCAAAATCAAATCTAACTCAATGCTGGTTTCCAAAATTGATAATAAGTATCTTGCGATAAGGAACCGCTTGCCAGGAGATGTAACATATGTGACTCAGCATCTGGAAATTAGTCCCAGATTAGACACAACATAACATAAGGACTCCTTGCACTATATTTCAGCTACAAGGGCAGTCACTTTTATTTAACACACACTGGCGAGGAACTGTAGTGCTTAAATGAGAT
>NC_061107.1:133537342-133539842 GCF_015104395.2 Macrobrachium nipponense | reverse complement strand
GAAGTTTCGGATTCCATTTATAACAGGTAGTATCACTGATCCGGTAGGGATCAGAGCCAATAAGTTCTTCATAACAATGTTAACTGTACCAAGAGCAAACATGGTTGCCTTTCTTCCATCCGATCAAAACGTCAGAACTAGAAAATGCCGCTAGAGCTCCAAGAATTCCCCAGATCCTCATTTCGGCTTCCATGTCTTTTTTTTCAGCTTCCTGGCGGAGCCTTCTTTTGGGAGGAATTGGAGGTACTGAAGGCTCCTGAAGACCTCGACGGCTTTAGCAGAAATCATGCAAATGGAGACGACTTGAAAAGGGAGTCAATAAATGATGTCTCCGTCGGGAAAAGGAAAACTGAAAAATCAGCTGGAAATTTTGATATTTCAGTCAGATGATTATAGCACAAAACATTGATTTTAAAGGCTTAAGAATGAAAGAAAAAAGGGGGATTTTAAGCTTATTTGATGAGGGAAGCGTGAAATTCTTTAGTTCACACAAATATAATGTATATATATAGATATATATATATATATATATATATATATATATATATATATATATATATATATATATATATATATATATATTTGCAACCATACATTTTGGATACTTTCGTCAGTGTCTCTGATCACTGTTAATACATTACCTTGAGAGAGAGAGAGAAGAGAGAGATTAGGATGCAGTTTCATCGAATAATAGTAATTATTTAT
Organism: Macrobrachium nipponense; assembly: GCF_015104395.2. Lineage (NCBI taxonomy): Eukaryota > Metazoa > Arthropoda > Malacostraca > Decapoda > Palaemonidae > Macrobrachium > Macrobrachium nipponense. Next base: position 133,539,137 of record NC_061107.1, on the reverse strand, counting down.
TCATTTTATAAAATTGTGGTCAGCAACACCTTCAAATAGGGTTGAATGTTGAAACTCGTAACCGCCCCCCCCCCCCAAACACCACCTACACCCTAACCTTGAACTAGAAATTACATGTAAACACAAGAACGTAGAACGTTTAAAAAACCTAGTCAATTTTCATAAAACAGCTGTTCATGATTCCCTGTCACTGTTAGATAAAATTATTTTTACCCGGCTTTTTAACAAAACTATATTTAATTTTAACAAGGAGGTTATCGAGAGACACAATAGGAAATTGGCAAGATTAGGTGTTGTTGTTCCTAAGTTTTGCAAAAGTTTGTGCACTGTTTTTAACTTCTCAAAAAGGATTTTATCAAAAAGGGAAGAATTCTTGCTGTCCTTGGGGTTGGATTTTTGTTTACCTAATTTCAAACCTAACTACCAACAGTTCTTTTTACCAATTGAATCGCTCTTTCACCGTATTAAGGATTTGCCCTTCGACACCGATTTGGGGGGAGTATTCTACAGTCCCAGATCTATCATAGCCCATCGCGTTATTTAATAATTTAAAATCGAGATGGATGCCGTTTTTCAGCAAGGACGACTTCAATATTATAAAAAGCCTGGCGAAAGAGGACATCATAATAATAAAAACCAGATAAAGGTAAGGGTCTTGTCATTCTGGACAAAAATGAATACTTAAATAAGATGGGAGATATTTTAAATGATCAGACGAAATTTGAAAGGATAGGCGTACCTGACTATTACAACATTTTCAAAGCAGAGGATAAAATTAATAGATTTTTACGAACACTCAAACAAAATAACGTAATTAATGATAACACTTACCAAGACTTATTTTCCACTGGATCATCATATGGTATTTTATATGGTCTCCCCAAGATCCACAAAGATGGAGTTCCCTTACGCCCAATCCTCTCCTCGCGGAATACGCCTCACTATAAATTAGCCAAATTTCTTGTTCCCTTGTTAGAGCCCTTACAAAAAACAATCTTTTTTGATAACCAATTCCACCAAGTTCAAAGAGGACATTCTCAGACAGGACTCAGATTTATATATGGTAAGCTTAGACGTTGAATCCTTGTTTTTTACTAACGTCCCGGGTAGGAGAAACTATTTGAAATAATATTAGACAAACTTTTTCCTGATCAAGATGCAATCTTTAATAATTTTAGTAGAGCGTTTTTTAAAACAACTTTAGAACTGGCCGTGCTGGACACGCCCTGTTTTTCAATGGCATTTTTATATAAGCAGACTGAAGGGATGGCCATGGGATCACCATTGGGTCCAATTTTTTGCTAACATCTTTATGTGCTCCCTGGAGGAGCGTATAATGGATGAATGTCCCATTAGGTTCCTTCCCCTATTTTATCGGAGATTCGTTGACGACACGTTCGCCTTGTTTCGTTATGAATGCCTTGCAGAGTCCTTTCTGGAGTTCGTCAACCGGACAACATCCAAACCATAAGGTTTACTATGGAGAAAGAGGTAAATAACAGGCTTCCCTTCCTTGATCTTATTGTTTCCAGAGATGACTCAGGCTTTTACACAGGTGTGTATAGAAAAAACACATTTACTGGTTTGGGAATGAATTTTTATAGTTCGTGTTTCTTTAATTTTAAACGGAACTCTATTTTAACCCTCCTCCATAGAGCTTATACTCACTCATCAAACTGGATAAGCTTTCACGACGAAATATCCTTTCTGGTGAAATATTTTAATAATAATTGTTTTCCTTCACGACTTTTTTTTTTCAGATCTCTAAACAAACTGCTGACAGAGAAAATGGTGC
>NC_061107.1:133527342-133532342 GCF_015104395.2 Macrobrachium nipponense | reverse complement strand
CCAGTTATATAGTTTGTTTTCATCAGCTGCCTAAAGGATAAAGGTCTGGTGATGCAGTCTGCGGAATGGATTATTTTCTCCAGACACAAAAGAAAAAATTCATACAATGAATCCCTCACACAGCTTATTGATATACTCTAACCTATGAGAACAAGGGTCGCTTTTTTTTGTAGTTTGTCAAGTTTCAAGGCGTAAGACTGCAGCCAGGTCAGTACCACCTAACTGTCAGAGTAGACTTCACATCCAACTATCTCAATAGGATCAATGTAACCAAATCCTGAAAGTTCATTCTTCAAATTCTTTACAGTTTCAACGGTTAATGCAAGAGCTTCTAATTCCAAGCTTGGTATGGATTTTGACTCCAATTGTTTCCTCACCAGTTTATTTCTTGCTAAAATAAAGTAGATCTTATTTGTATTTATGTTTTATACAGATACATGCAGTGCCAAACAGAACCTTACTACTATCAGTAAAACCCAACCAATTTATATTTGTCAGTACGAGCACCAAAATTTCGTGGGAATCTACAGAAGGTGCAGAATTGCCTGCTTGCAGATATTAATGATAGAGTTTCTGTTAGGGTTAAATCTATGTTAGGTTTGTGACCATGAAATATCCGATAATCCTTGGTTATCTCTTTGATTTTTACCCTTTTGACAATTAACCATCTGGTATTCTTGATCTTTTTGTTTACCTGATAACTTTCCAGCTGCATTCCATTCGTTCCTTGACAATGTCTTAGTAAAGACGAAAGCACTTGGATTTCTGGCTATCCTTTTCCTGTGGTATTCGCTTGTTTAATGAAGTGACGTGCATCCACTGTGATTTTTAAACACACACACACATACATACATACATACATATATATATATATATATATATACACGAAGGAAAGCCTATATATATATATATATATAATATATATATGTATATATATTATATATATATATATGATGAATAATAATCACATCACCAAGCTACAAATGTCCTTTAATATTAAAGGACATTTGTAGCTCGAATGATTTATATGAATCACGATGATGTGATAATTATTCATGATATGGCTATGTGCGTCAAACGTTTGTATTGGCTAACATGGTAGAGGGGGTTTCATATCGATTCTAATTACGAAAAACCGAGTTCGACGGTGATTTGTAAGGTCAGAATCGGTATGAACTTATAGCCTCACTGCTAGCCAAATCGGTATTTCACTGTCGGTCCTAATTTCGTGCCTGTCCCCAGGATGGTGGTTCGATCCCATGAGGGGACGAAATTATTATCAACAGAAAAATTCCCATTCGATACATATATGAAAATATATCAATTCTGAGGTAGAGCGAATTAGATATTAAAGGATATTTGTAGCTCGAATGATATATATATATATATATATATATATATATATATATATATATATATATATATATATATATATATATATATGAAAAATGCTCTCAAAGGTTGCACATCCGGAATATAGACCAATTTTCATCAGTGTACTCTACTTCAAGGAACGTCCTTTATTTCCATAAAACACACACGAGCACACACATTAAAACACACACACACACACACACACACTACACCACACACATATATATATTATATATATATATATATATATATATATATATATAGATGCTGTTAAAAACACTCTGAATGTGCTGTTAATAGATGCTGTTAAAAAAATTAAAAACGCTTTTTGAAGGTGCTGTTAAAAATGCTCTTGGAAGTGCTGTTATAAGATGCTGCAAAAAACTCTGTTTGAAGATGCTGTTAAAAGATGCTGCTAAAAATGCTCTTGGAGGTGCTGTTAATAGATGCTGTTAAAAACGCTATCTGAAGATGCTGTTAAAAACGCTCTTGGAGGTGCTGTTAAAAGATGCTGTCAAAAACGCTATCTAAAGATGCTGTTAAAAATGCTCTTGGAGTGCTGTTAAAAGATGCTGTGAAAAACGCTCTTGGAAGTGCTGCTAAAAGAAGCTGTTAAAAACGCTCTTGGAAGTACTGTTAAAAGATGCTGTTGAAAATGCTCTTGGAAGTACTGTTAAAAGATTGTTTGAAACGCTCTTGGAAGTGCTGTTAAAAGATAAAAACAACCTGTTATGTTCTTGGAAAGGTGCTGTTAAAAGATGCTGTTAAAAATGCTCTTGGAAGTGCTGTTAAAACGCTGTTTGAAGGTGCTGTTAAAAGATGCTGTTAAAACGCTGTTTGAAAGTGCTGTTAAAACGCTGTTAGAAAATTGGGGTTAGGGTGTAGGTGGTGTTTGGGGGGGGGGGGGGGCGGTTACGAGTTCAACATTCAACCCTATTTGAAGGTGTTGCTGACCACAATTTTATAAAATGAATAAATAAATTACTATAATTCGATGAAACTGCATCCTAATCTCTCTCTCTCTCTCTCTCTCTAAGGTAATGTATAACAGTGATCAGAGACACTGACGAAAAGTATCCAAAATGTATGGTTGCAAAATTATATAAATTATATATATATTATATATATATATATAAATATATATATATATATATATATATATATATATATATATATATATATATACATTATATTTGTGTGAACTAAAGAATTTCACGCTTCCCTCATCAAATAAGCTTAAAATCCCCTTTTTCTTTCATTCTTAAGCCTTTAAAATCAATGTTTTGTGCTATAATCATCTGTGACTGAAATATCAAAATTTCCAGCTGATTTTTCAGTTCCTTTCCCGACTGAGACATCATTTATTGACTCCCTTTTCAAGTCATCTCCATTTGCATGATTTCTGCTGAAGCCGTCGAGGTCTTCAGGAGCCTTCAGTACCTCCAATTCCTCCCAAAAGAAGGCTCCGCCAGGAAGCTGAAAAAAAAGACATGGAAGCCGAAATGAGGATCTGGGGAATTCTTGGAGCTCTAGCGGCATTTTCTAGTTCTGACGTTTTGATCGGATGGAAGAAAGGCAACCATGTTTGCTCTTGGTACAGTTAACATTGTTATGAAGAACTTATTGGCTCTGATCCCTACCGGATCAGTGATACTACCTGTTATAAATGGAATCCGAAACTTCGGATTATTTATTGGTAATAACGCACCAGCTCTTGTTCTGGGAGGACTTCTTGGCCGTGCACATCAGTGCATTGGAGGCCAGAAGGCTCTCGAGATTGCTCAAGAAGCTGCTGCAACTGCCAGGATGGACGCCGAAGACGACCTGTTCTACGCCACCGAAATGATCTCTCTCTTGAAGGAGGACTGGATAGACGTTCAGGAGGAGAACCTTTTCCTCCTGGATGAGATCGGCGACGTGAATTTCAACGAAGCAGCTCTAATACAGACGAATGAATACTTACTCGACCAGTTACACAACGTTGAAAAGCGAGGTAAAGACTGCGACTCTGCTGAAGAGGAGAATGAACACCTGAAGAAAAAGCTCGCAGAGTTGCAGGAATCATTAATGCAGAAGGAAAAAGATATAGAAAATCTAAATGAGCAACTCGCAGGGAAAGAGAAAGAATGTCAGGAGAACCGACAAAAAGTGGAAGAACTGAAAAGACAAGCTGAAGACAACGATTTCTACTGTGAGTATGTCGAGGGGAAGGTGAAGTCCCATGAAGAAGCCGAAAGAAAGAGGCTGAAACCAAGTGGTCAGAACTGGAGGAGAGACTGCGAACCTCACAGCGAGAACCAGTCTCTGTTCTCGCTAGAAATCGCGATCAAGTGAAAAATCACGGTCGTGAGACGCAGGAGACTCGAGGTCTGCAGAAGGAGGCCCATATCATGGAAGCCAGAGTTCAGTCGCTTCCGAAGAAGAACGAAACAGAAAAGCCTAAGAATAATGCCTTGGCTGAAGAAGACAAGGCAAAAGGAAACACGTTCTACAAGTTTGGACGCCTGGAAGAAGCTTGTGAATGTTTCCTCAGAGTACTGAATGTGGCCGATGCCGACGACGAAGCGGACTACAGGCTGAGACTGGGATTGTGTCTCTTGTTGCTTGGCAGACACAGCGAAGCTATGGTCCAGCTTGAAGGATTAGATGGTCGAGAAGATTTGGTTGCAGCCGCCAAAGCCCTGCAAAGAATGCAACGTCATGGCGGCTGCCCCTACTACATCCTGGAATTGCCGAAACGGAAACGGCTAATTTGTTTGAGGATATAGAGTGGGCCTACAGGAAGCGGGCGCTCAAGTTCGATCCTGATAGGTGCCAAGGGTCTCAGGAAGAGCGACAACGCAGGGAGGAAATCATGCAGAAGGTCAACTATGCCAACGATCTCCTGCATGATTCTGAAGAAAGAGGAAAATACGACGCAGTCAGGGAGTTCATCAAGGAACAGGCAGCTAGAGTGTTTCAAGATCCTCAGGAGGCCATGAAAGTAAAAAGGAAGAGACCTGGAAGGAGAGCGAAGAGGATGAACACTAAAGGACACTAGAAGGAAATAACAGGAGAAACAGCCCCTGATTAACCAACATGTTGGAGGACTTTGACTTGTCACCAATTGGTGGTGTTGCATCGTGTTCCAGAGGAGCTGTGATCCTCTCGGCCCATTCGATGGCTTGACACAGGATGGATGTTCACTGCTGCTCCCCCCAGCAGCAACCAGCGACGGGAGGTCCCCCCACCTCCCACTCACCCATCCTGCAATCAACCCCATCGACTGGGCCAAGAAGATCGCAATGCCTCCAGAACATGACGCAGCATCATCAACTGGTGACCAATCAGAATCCTTCGCTTGGGCTGCTTCTTTGTGGCTGTAAAGACAAGTCTTGTGAACGTCCTTTTCATCAGGCATCCTCAGCGATTCTCTCGTCTCCCTGACGGAGGAAGGAGGACAAGCTCTCAAGAAGAGAGCCAACAGTTATTCAGAGGAAGGAGGACCAGCTCTCAGGATGAGAGCTAACAGCTTTTTGGAGGAAGGAGGACCAGCTCTCTGGATGAGAGCCAACAACTGTTCGGAGGCTGGAGAACAAACTCTCAGGATGAGAGCAAACAAACTGTTTGGAGGAGCCACAGGGGCA
>NC_061107.1:133507342-133522342 GCF_015104395.2 Macrobrachium nipponense | reverse complement strand
TTTCAGACTGATGATGCACATAGTCATGTGCGAAAACGTTTCTCTATGAATAGATATCTTAAAAACATGTATGTCTTCTTGGCATCCCTGAATTGATGTTTGAGGATCATACTGCAGATAGTATTATATATATATATATATATATATATATATATATATATATATATATATATATATATATATATATATGTATATATCTATATAAATATCATATATATATATATATATATATATATATATAGCATATATATATATATATTTTATTTATGATATATATACATATATATATATATTATAATATATATATATATATATATATATATATATATATATATATATATATATATTATATAATACATACTATATACATATTATATATTTTTTATATATATATATATATATATATATATATATATATATATATATATATATATATATATATATATATATATATGTATATATATATATATATATATATATATATATATATATATATATATATATATATATATAAACCTATATATATATGTATAACGAATCACAAGTTTAGGAACGTGATTAAATCCATAAATAAAGATAAATGCCACGAAGGAAAAATAAACAAAGGAGGTCTGCAAAGATTCTTTCGACTTTTAAAAGTCCTTACTGAGCAGTATCTGCCCTCAGTAAAGACTTTTAAGTCAAAAGATCTTGCTGACCTCCTTCGTTTATTTGCCTTCGTGGCATTATCTTTTTTTAATATATATTTATATATATATATATATATATATATAGATATATATATATATACATATATATATAATATATATATATATATATATATATATATATATTTATATATATTGACGGCTATTGATCCCCTCGTCTTCCCAGTATAAGTAATTTTTAATTAGTAGCTAGAAGAGTAGCCCTCTTACTCTAACATCAGCTGACTTCACGGCGGGGAACACAAAGCAGGCCAGAAATCATCATTCCTTTCCGTTATAGCGGGGGTGGGGCGGGGGGGGTGGTGATAAAGACTACTTTAAGCCTTAGGGACGTATCCCAAAAGGCTTTAAGCCTTAGGGATGTATCCCAAAAGGAAGTGTTGTAGCTAGCAGGTACTTCTTCGGACCTACTTATAAGAATCCCTATTCCGTGAATCTTTAATGGCTGTATGCCTCTGTTCCAAGGATGACCTGCCCATTGGGGGGAGAAGCTGCCCCCAACACCCAAAAGTTTCGCACCGACGACGGCCTCAGTCCAACTCGGCCTTACCTAAGACAGACGTCCAAGCAGCCTGCCTATAGGCTACAAAGGGGCTAACTGGCGTGCCTGACCTCGGACAAAGCTGACGCCATATTCTCCAAAGGTCCACTACATAAGGCATCATGGTACATCTTGAGTCACAGTCATATGCCAGTTCTTTTCCTCCGAGTTAAGTAAAACTCTTCACATTTTTCAATTTGATCTCCTAATTCTTAAATGAACCATCCGTTTGTTCCTTTCCTTCTCGTGCACATGCCACTTTCATGATCGTCCCATGAATATCTCCAATTTTAAGCACTACAGTTCCTCGCCAGTGTGTGTTAAATAAAAGGACTGCCCCCTTTGTAGCCTGAAAAAAAAAAAAAAAAAAAAATATAGTGCAAGGAGTCTTATGTATTGTTGTGTCTAATCGGGACTTAATTTCCAGATGCTGAGTCACATATGTTACATCTCCTGGCAAGCGGTTCCTTATCGCAAGATACTTATTATCAATTTTTGGAAACCAGCATGAGTTAGATTTGATTTGGCTAGCTTTCTTCCCCTATTGTGAAAGATAGGAGCGATCCAGACATTTATATGGTGCTCTGACCACGTGTGGCCAAGTTTGCCTTGCCTTTATCCCAGGCCAGTCCATGTTTTTTTCTGTAAATGAAACTAAAGGTAAGTAAGATAAGCGCTCCATTTTAAATTTTTCCCTATTAATATTTCCTTCCTTTACGTTTGGACTACAAGGCTACCAATACGTTAAAAGTGGGCAAATCTTGCTCAGGATGAGAAGCTTGTAAATTGCATTATCCCTTGTAAAAAATGTTAAACTGTAAATGACTTTTACAAAGCTTAAATTGAAAGAAAAGCATTCATAATTGCACAGGAGACACGCTACGTCTCACACGGCTAAGGCATATATCATTCATTTAATAATTTTATATTCTTATCACCATTGTTAGCTGTAAGTCACGTTAAGGAGTTATTTTAGAAGTGTTTTAAATAACTATTTCTCTAAGTTAGAGATATTATAGTGTAATGGCGAAAGAGCCAGAGCTTTATTTTAGTGTCGCACAAATTAGCCCTCGCGATTTCCTTCCGTTAGCAGGATTCAGCTAGTTGCAGGCGACGCCAAAAGTGTGTGTGTAAGATAAATGCCAGAAAGTGCTAATTAAAACTAGAAAGTGTTTTGCCATTGTTAATTGCATGTAGAGCAAGCCTAGCTAGTTAGGAGTGTTCTACTAATAGTTACGTCAAAAGAAGTGTACAATTCTTTTGACACACTTCTTGCTACAAGGTGTCCAGTCAAAATGTTGTTATGTACCCAGTTCACTTGGCTACCAGATACCATTTCACAGGCTACTAGGTACCCAATTCACTTGCTACAAGGTGTGGTCAACGTGGTTGTTATTTACCACAGTTCACTTGGCTACCAGATACCCAGATCACAGGCTACTAGGTACCCAATTCACTTGCTGCAAAGTGTCCAGCTGACTTGGCTGTTATGTACCCAGTTCACTTGGCTACCAGATACCCAGTTCACAGGCTATTAGGTACCCAATTCCCTTGCTAATGGTGTCCAGCTGACTTGGATGTTATGTACACACTTAACTTGGTTACAAGATACCAGTTCAAAGGCTACTAGGTACCCAATTCACTTGCTATAAAGGTCCAGTCAACTTGGCTATTATGTACCAAGTTCACTTGTACAGTACCCAGTTCACCTACCTAGGTACCCAAATCACTGGCTAAAAGGCATCCAGCGACTTGGCTGTATACCAGTTCACTTGACTACCAGACCCAGTTCACAGGTTTTACTAGGTCCCAGTACTGCACAAGGGTGTCCAGCTGATTGGCTGTTATATACCCAGTTCACTTGGCTACCAGACCACAGTTCACAGGTACTAGGTACCCAATTCAACCTGATATAAAGTCCAGTCAAACTTGGCTATTATGTACAAGTTCACTTTGCTTCCAGAATACCCAGATCAAAGGTATAGGTACCCAATTCACTTGCACGAGTCCAGCTGACTGACTGTTAGTACTAGTTAACTTGGCTACCAGATACCCAGTCACAGCCAAAGTAGGTTACAAATCACGTTGCTAATAGGAGTCCCAGCTGCTTGTCTGTTATGTACCAGTTCACTGGACCAGATACCAGTCACAGGCCAAGAGGTACCGAATCACTTGCTACATGTCCGCGACTTGGCGTTATGTACCCATTAATTGGTACAAGACCCGTCACAGGTACTAGTACCAAATTCACTTGCTACAATGGTGTCCAGCTGACTTGGCTGTTATGTACCCAGTTCACTTGGCTACCAGATACCCAGTTCACAGGCTACTAGGTACCAAATTCACTTGCTACTACGGAATGTGTACCAGCTTGGCTACTTGGCTGTTATGTACCCTTCTTGGCCTACCCAGTTGTTCAGCTCACTTGCTGTTTAGTTCAGTACTTCAGGGCTATAAGATACCCAGTTCACAGGCTACTAGGTACCAAATTCACTTGCTACAATGTCCCAGTTCACTTGGCTGTTATGTACCCAGTTGCACTGCTTACTACCAGATAGGCAGTTCATTCAGGCTTACTAGGTACCATTCACTTGCTACCATGTCTCCAGCTGACTTGGCTGTTATGTACCAGTTCACTTGGCTACCAGATACCCAGTTCAGTACAGTACACGGCTACTAGGTACAAATTCACTTGCTACAATGTGTCAAGCAGTGACTTGGCTGTTATGTACCCAGTTCACTTGGCTACCAGATACCCAGTTACGAGTCATACTAGGTATATCCCGATTCACTTGCTAGTAATAGGAAGTCCAGTGACTTGGCTGTATGTACCACTCTACTGGTCCCACTTGCTACTACTTGGCTGTTATGTACCCAGTTCACTTGGCTACCAGATACCCAGTTCACAGGCTACTAGGTACCAAATTCACTTGCAACAAGGTGTCCAGCTGATTTGGCTGTTATGTACCCAGTTCACTTTGCTACCAGATACCCAGTTCACAGGCTATTAGGTACCCAATTCACTTGGCTACAAGGTGTCCAGTCAACAGGGTTATTATATACCCAGTCCACTTGGCTACCAGATACTCAGTTCACAGGCTACTAGGCACCCAATTCCCTTGGCTACTAGGTATCCAGCTGACTTGGCTGTTATATACCCAGTTCACTTGGCAACTAGGTACTCAATTCTCTTGGTTACTATGTATCTAGTTCACTTGGCTAGTAGGAGCCAGTTCACATGACTGGTATGTATTAAATTCGTTTGGTTACTAGGTACTCAATTCACTTTGATGCTAGGTACCCAACTCTCTCGTTTGCCATTCAAACTGTTCGCTTGGCTACTAGGTACACATTTCACTGCTACTACAAACAGAGAACAGTGAATTAAAACGAACGTTTCCGACATCGCCCTAAATCAAATTCGGGACTCCAGACTTTTCAGGTGTGATTCCACTATACTACGTGGCCCTTCATGTAGCTATTACAGTCATGATATTTTCCATGTAACTGCCTTCCATTATTATAGCATTATACACTATGTGCTATTTGGCGACGCTAAGAAATCATGTAGGATCTTATTCATATGTGCAAGTTCTGATTTCCATGTGCGCCTGCGTTTGTGTGTGTAGAGAGAGAGAGAGAGAGAGAGAGAGAGAGAGAGAGAGAGAGAGAGAACGCCCGTCGTCAAGAGTAAATGATTCAAATAGTTTTTGTGGCCATGCTACAGCAAACAAAAAAGATGTTTGTGGAAGAGGGCGACAGGGGACCCAAAGTGGGCTCGTAGACCTTATGGAGCAAGTGCCCGTGGGGCATATCTGTGTGCACGATCACATCCTTTTCAATAGTGACGAGGACTTGCCAATTTTGCTATTGCATTCCGTGTCTATATAAATAAACCTTGGTACCATATTGCTGGACAGTGTTCATCACTGAAAGAAAATATGTGCGTCTAGCCAAGATAACCTCATTCTCTCTCTCTCTCTCTCTCTCTCTCTCTCTCTCTCTCTCTCCAACAAGGAAATTGCAAACAAGAATTACAGCCGTCTTGATTTCTTAGTGTCGCCCAAAATAGAATAATTAAGCACAGTGTGAAAAAAAAAGATTAATATGATTATAAAATTCATTATAATATCGCCACATAATTGGTTGAGTAACTACATTGACTACAGATAATTGACTAATTTCCAGTTCATTTTGCTGTACGTATTCATTTGCAATCATCAAATACGGCATCAGCTCTGTATTTTAACGACTTTTTCGTATGATAAATGGAAAATTTCACACGTAACCACTTTCATAATTTCCTGCCAGTAATTAAACCGTGGTGTCCCGGTAAACATAATTTTTTTCTTTGATATTTATTCCCTGACAATACCGGATGGGCGGAAACACAGCAGATTCATGGGGTGTGCGAAAAGGTTACCTCGCTTTTTCTGATAAATGAATTCGCCGAGGATGGGCTGAGTTTGAGTGCTATTACCTCGTCGCCTCATTCATTGGTTTAAAGTTTAATAGAGAATTGATCAATTTTCTCCAACATTTTTTTCTTTTTCCTCTTCACTTTCCTTCATTATTTTACTACATTCAACTGACAACCAGGTAGTATACAAGTCAATGTTTAGGTAAATGAGGCACATACTTATTTAGTGGAGTGTGACAAGGACACTGCTCTTTCTCTTGGGTTCAGTTTCATGGATCAGGAATTAGCGGTGGAAACTCGTTGCTGCCTTTACAATGAGAGAGAGAGAGAGAGAGAGAGAGAGAGAGAAAGAGAGAGATCAGCCTTTCTTGAGAGGAAGTGTCCGACGTCATCGATTGTTTACGATGCTATGTAGGCTGCCATACAATTGACAGAAAGGACAACATGAGAATCTACAAGATAAAAGAAAACCTGAGCAAATGAGTGTAGTTTTGAACACAGTGTCATTAACTTGTCATGATGTGGGGTTTCATTGCCGACAAGATCCATCAAGTAAGTTTTGATGCCGAGTGTCTGCAAAAATTATTATCTCGTAAGAAGTCTGGGAGCCTTCACTGTTTTCAAGGCTATGCGACAAATATTATTCTTATCAGATAATGCTCCGACTAGGACATATTGTTACTCACTTTTTGTGGTTAATGATTAAGATGCGCCTGGATTGTTTAGAGTAAAAAGGAAATTCTATCCCTAATTCAAATATAATATTAATATTGTAGATGACGTTTGAAACTCTTTGCAATCACTATAAGAAAATGTTCAGGTAATGAATAAAATTGCTGTAATGTGTTATTATTCTTTAAAAATCTTGGGTGTATCATTCTTAGTTTCTGTTTGATGCTTTTGGGTACATTGTTTAATTCTTATAATTTGCTATCAAAGGCAAATGTTAAGGGAATTTTATCCATAATTACATAAAGCAAAAAATCAAACCAATCGCACTTAAAATTGATATTGAAGCATTTCGATCAGAACGTAAAGATAGGACCCATAAAAAGAAGATACGGATGACGCTTGTTTCATGAGGTAAGTTTCGGTCAGGAACGATTCTTAGTATTCAGTATGGTTCCGTTAAAGAGACCGTTACAATCATGTCATGAGATTCCCTACGTGGGGATCTCTCTCTCTCTCTCTCTCTCTCTCTCTCTCTCTCTCTCTCTTACCCAGAACGTAGGTCCAATAGAGAGCTGACACAATGCTTCCATTGTCACTATATATGAATGATTTCCCAACCTTCCCTCTCTCTCTCTCTCTCTCTCTCTCTCTCTCTCTCTCTCTCTCTCTCTCTCTCTCTTTTACACCGAAAACGTAGGTCCTGTAGAGTGATGATACAATGGTAACTGAATGATGTTGATTTTGACATGCTATTAAATAAAACTAGCTTTACATCTGGCAGCACAATCTTTGCCTGTATTTTTGAATTTAAAAAAAATGTCCAACCCCTCTAACAACAAAGTATGAATAGGCTAGCAAACTTTTACAAGTTCACGTTCAGAATTTATAAAACGTGCCAGTTGGCAAGAGATATGGATCATGGACCGGTTAAATAAATAAGTAAATGAAAAGGAAAACTAAAGAAAAGAATTCTTCATTATCCCCTAATACTTCGAAGAGTGTTTTCAAATAAAGTGTCCGTCAAGATGTTGCCATATACAAGATAAGCGAAAGAACACCCAAGCGAGCACATTTTCTCTATAAACAAAGAAAGACGAACGTTTGTATAGAAGAAAGATGTTTATCTGTCTGATTTCTGCAATGATTCATGCAGTATGTAAAGGAAATCGTTGGGATTTTGACTTAATGACAACATAAAACAACTTCACGATGATACATCTATGATTCCAAATCGGAGCCCTGAATAACCAGTAGGAATAGAGAGGTATGTTTGAGCATGCTTTGTCTGATTTATATTTTTATTTTACATTACCATAATAATAATAATAATAATAATAATAATAATAATAATAATAATAATAATAATTGTCAAGAACACATAAACGAACAATTATCGTTATATATTGCTGCCTCCTCCTTCCTGGTCTGTATTTTTTTTTAAATCGCCAGTGAAGGCTTTCGGTTCTCTTTTAAGTAAAAGAATACCACTGAAACATCCCCAAAGACGAAAAAAGAAGTTGATTGCCCTCTAAAACTATTCCTTCGGTACTGTGAACAAAGATGAAGGGAGAAAGATAAAAGCAGTTCGTAAAGTTTTATGAATCCGGACTCAATCAACAGCCGAGAACAAAACCTGGGCTTGATTTCACATTCACGAGCCACACAAAGGAAGAAACATTGCTCAGTCACCGGAGAAGTGCTTAACGTCAAAGGCTCCAATAGTCTTCTATGGTTATCATAACAGCTTCATCCATAAACATCATTGATTTACATAACCAACTCCCTCTCCCTCTCCTCTTTCTTTCTTATTGTGAATTCTTCCCTCATCTATCAGCGCAAAGATTGTCTGGTTCTCTTTGTACCCTGACAGAGTCATATGTGCATGTACATTTGGAATTCTAGTTTTAGGAAAAACATATTTTACTAGCCATTCCTAAAACCAACTAATTTCAGGGAGACATCAGTATGTAATAATACAACCTAAATAATGATGCTTTATTTAGTTATCAAACATATATTTCTTGTGTAGGTAAGATGACTAATGTTACAGTGGCAAATTTTAACCAAAAACTTCAAAGTCATGATTTTTTTTTCTCTTTTATTTAGTAAGAGTTTGGAATTGAATACCTTTCACGAGAGCACACATAAAGGGATAAGACCGCGAGGATAAGGTTTGTTTTGACAACTTGCAGTAAAAGTGATACTAAATAAAATTCCAGTTCCACGCGGTCAGTTTTTTATCTGTGCCCACCCCGCAGCCCCTCGCCCCGATAAACCACCCCTCCCACACCACAAAAAAATAATAATAATACTTGATTGTCTTTCCATACCTAAATTTTCCTTAATAATTTTTTAAATAAAAAAGAATCTTTAAAGCAATCAACTCAGGAAAAAAATAGCATATAACTTATGAATTAATTGCTGAGAAGTCAATAAAAGGTTAAACATGTACTTCCCGTATTTACGTTTAATTCAATAAATTTTCCAGATGTCTTTAATAATATCCTCTTAAAAGCAATTCTAGAAAATCATTCATACCCAACTAATACATTAGAACACTGAAATACACAACGCACACTTAACCATAAGCATTCTCAAGCATTCTCAAATATAGTGACAGTGACTATATATTCGCACATACACACCTAAATATGCAAACACACACACATGCGCAATTTTATATATATATATATATATATATATATATATATATATATATATATATATATATATGTATATATATATATATATATATATATATATATATATATATATATATGTACATATATATATGTATGTGTGTGTGTGTATGTAAGGAAGAACAGGATAGCCAGTAGACGTAGTAATATTGCAGACATTATTATTTTTTCCTTACAATAAAACAGAGGCACAGTCGAGCTTTCGGGAATACATAGCTTTTCCCATCATCAGAGTCACTTATCTATAGAATGATACGAAAAATAAAGAGAAAAAGTGAGAAAACTATACTGATTGGCTATATCTAAAAATATTAAAGCAGCTATTATTGACAAAACTTTAAAATACCCAAAGTAAAATAAAAAGGAACAAAAAAACTTAAGTTAACTATTAATCCAAACTGACTAAAGAGCAATGACTGTGTGTAGAAGTTACGTTTCTATTTCATCGTTGTCGTTCCATGTTCACAATATTGATTTGTATGTATTGTACTATGTATTATAGAAGGGTAATGAAATCAGATCACAATGAACCCTCTTGACAACAACCCCCTCCCCCAACAAAACGTTGCAGAAGAAATGGCATATAAAGATTAATAAAGACGTTTGAAATATTATTATTATTATTATTATTATTATTATTATTATTATTATTATTATTATTAATATTATTATTATTATTATTACGTGCTTGTTGGCACGTGCTACGCGAGCTGGAACCCTCCCTGTCCCCTACCCACCCTACCCCCAACCGGGGCGAGAAACAGGTTTGCAAGAGGAGGATGGATGTCTCCCCTACCCTCCCGTTTCCCTACCTACCCCGCCTCACCCGGGGCGGAACAACCGGTTTGCAGGGGCTTGAGTGGCTGTGTCATGCCACTCAAGGGAGGGGGGGGGGATACAAGGTACATTCGGATTTTATAATTTTTATTATTTCTCACATAAGCACATAAGGAAAATTAAGTGTTTCCGAAAGCAATGAGAATAATAAAAGCAATAGTGAACTACTGAACTGCACATGTTTTGCAGAATAAAAGAATCAGTGCCTAATCCAGTAAACTTTTTCCTCCCCTCATCATTTGTTTCCCGTAAATTAAGAGGATCCATAACTGCTGACTCCCTCAGTTGTTTGCACAAACAAATTACTTTTTGTTACCTTTAAACTCTCTTTTTCTTTGTAGTTTACTGTTTATTTTAGCTTTATGAGGATTTTATGATAACAGTTACCCTTTACAATAGTACTTATATATACATTGTGGGGATTACTGCGAAGCCATCAACTTTTTTCTCCTTTGTTTCTCTAGTATTTGACACTACTTTAAATAGCCATAGTTACAAGAGCTCAGTTTCGTCCCCCTCGTCTTGATTATACAACAACAATACTTCAGAACTGGACGAATTTCAACATAGAGTTATGGTAAAATGGACGCTGCAAGTAATTTAATGTAAAGACAAAAAAAAAAAACGTTTGATTAAGATTGCATTAGAAGCTCTATCAATGTACACTCGCCAAGACAAGTTAGAAATAATCTGTGGTCCAAAAATATTGGGGAAAATGGGAGGTTTTTATATTTCAATAAAAAATGAAAAGGAATACTACATTTAAGAGGAAATTTGTAGCATGTAGGGGTTTTCTAGGAAGCAGTCGTTCTTTGACTATCTCTAGTTTAAATCTAATGTAACTCGTGAGTTTGATCAACTTATCTCATTACTTACGAATCACTATCCTTATCTACTGAATAAGTAAATAAATGATTACAGAAATATCAATTACACATCAGAGGACGGTTGAGGTGCCACACGAAACTTGTTTTCGATTGGGACCTTCTGCCAGTTAAGGGCTCAAATCACAACTGCAAATTTGACAAATTAACCCTCTGATCAACTTTCACCTTTCCAAACTGGATTACAATAACGTAATTGGCCAGAATGGTGCTATGTTTTATACACAAATCTATGAATAAACTCATGTACTTAGCTTGGATAGTTCTGTTGATAAAAACCATTAAGAGAGACAAAACATAGAATGTTATGAAAGTTTGCCATATATAATTTCTCTTTTACCTGCAGTGAAGCAAATAAGTTCGTTTACGAAAGAAACCGAAAATATTCTCCCGAGTTTTTGCTTCTACTTTTGAAGCCAACAATAAGAGAGCAATAAATTAAAGCGTAACGTTCAGCATGGAAAACGTTGATTTGAGACGTTCAGCATCTTGCAAAGAATTTTTCCATTTCATATGTACACACACACACACACACACACACACACACCCCACACACACAATATATATATATATATATATATACATATATACATATATGTAGTATAATATATATATATATACATATATATATATATATATATATATACATATATATATATACATATATATATATATATATATATATATATATATATATATATATATTAATATATATATATATATATATATATATATATATATATAGATATATATATATATATATATACATATACATACATATATATATATATATATATATATATATATATATAATATATATATATATATATATACTCTATATGTGTGTGTGTATTGATTAGTTTCCAAAAGACAAACCATCATAAGGCTAAAATGATTAGTCGGTAATAATAATGATTAGGGGAGTAAAAAGAATCACACTATACCATCAACTTACCTTGATTTCCTGAACAGACTTTTACACTCATTTATCAGTCGAAGTAAAGCCATCCTTGTAGTTGCGTAATATTATCTTCATAATGGGTGAGACCTGTCGAATACGAAAAGTAAAGTGTTTAATCATGAATGCTCAAGAGATGAGATGTGTGAAATCTATAAACACATAAATAGTTGAATTGAAGTTAATCATATGCACATATTCTGATTAGCGTATCTTTTTAATGATTGCATGTTATACTGCATTACTCATTCTACCGAAGAGCGGAGTATTTTGGTAACGGTGGGTGTAGAGAATAGAAGTGAGTTAGCATGAGTAATGCAGTATAACCTGCAATCAATACAATCAGTGCTTGACACTGATAAAAACTAAAAGCATTGAGCCTTACTTATTCGTGAGTTCATTTGTAGCATCTTTAAACGAAAGGTAATAACAACTTCGCAAAGCTAAGAGCAGTACTAATAAGGCGTAATGATTACCTTGACTATATCTTCATCAACGTTATTAGTCAACACCCTAATATTTTCTCTATTCCGTATGAGGCATAATCACCACTACGTTACCTGACCGACTTCGTTGTAAAACAACATTACTCTTTCTATCTACTTTTATTTATCTCCTCACTCGTGAATTTCTCTTCGACCCTGTAACCGATCCACACTTTAGTTCTCACGCTTGTTCTTTTTGTTGATAATAATTTCGTCCCCTCATGGGATCGAACCACCATCCTGCGGACAGGCACGAAATCAGGACCGACAGTGAAATACCGATTTGGCTAGCAGTGAGGCTATAAGTTCATACCGATTCTGACCTTACAAATCACCCTCGAACTCGGTTTTTCGTAATTAGAATCGATATGAAACCCCCTCTACCATGTTAGCCAATACAAACGTTTGACGCACATAGCCATATCATGAATAATTATCACATCATCGTGATTCATATAAATCATTCGAGCTACAAATGTCCTTTAATATTAAAGGACATTTGTAGCTTGGTGATGTGATAATTATTCATATATATATATATATATATATATATAATATATATATATATTATATATATATACATATATATATATATATATATATATATATATATATATATATATACATATATATATATATATATATATATATATATATATATGTATGTATGTATGTATGTGTGTGTGTGTTTAAAAATCACAGTGGATGCACGTCACTTCATTAAACAAGCGAATACCACAGGAAAAGGATAGCCAGAAATCCAAGTGCTTTCGTCTTTACTAAGACATTGTCAAGGAACGAATGGAATGCAGCTGGAAAGTTATCAGGTAAACAAAAAGATCAAGAATACCAGATGGTTAATTGTCAAAAGGGTAAAAATCAAAGAGATAACCAAGGATTATCGGATATTTCATGGTCACAAACTTAAACATAGATTTAACCCTAACAGAAACTCTATCATTAATATCTGCAAGCAGGCCAATTCTGCACCTTCTGTAGAGTTCCCACGAAATTTTGGTGCTCGTACTGACAAATATAAATTGGTTGGGTTTACTGATAGTAGTAAGGTTCTGTTTGGCACTGCAGTGTATCTGTATAACATAAATACAAATAAGATCTACTTTATTTTAGCAAGAAATAAACTGGTGAGGAAACAATTGGAGTCAAAATCCATACCAAGCTTGGAATTGGAAGCTTGGAACCGTTGAAACTGTAAAGAATTTGAAGAATGAACTTTCAGGATTTGGTTACATTGATCCTATTGAGATAGTTGGATGTGAAGTCTACTCTGACAGTTTGGTGGTACTGATCTGGCTGCAGTCTTACGCCTTGAAACTTGACAAACTACAAAAAAAGCGACCCTTTGTTCTCAATAGGTTAGAGTATATCAATAAGCTGTGTGAGGATTCTTGTATGAAATTTTCTTTTGTGTCTGGAGAAAATAATCCAGCAGACTGCATCACCAGACCTTTATCCTTTAGGCAGCTGATGAAAACAAACTATATAACTGGTCCTAAGTTCATTACAGAGAGCGAAAGCAATGGGATCTGTAGTGACAGCACATTGTCTTTCATTATACCTGGATTATTTGAACCAAAACGAGTGCACAAAGTGGAGACAAATTGTGGTAGTGCTTGTTCACCTCCGCATGTGGGCTCGGAACATCTTTTCTCTTTTAATAGGGTTTCTAGTTTTGAGAAGGATGTGAGAGTACATGCGGTGGTGCTCAGGTTCTGCAGCATTTTGAAATCTAAGTTTAAAAGTAAACATCCAGCTCTAGATCATTTTGAAGTTGAAGATGAAGGCTTTAACTTTTATGATGAAGCTTGTAGGCAGATTATAATCAGGGATCAACATATTCACTTCCCAGATGTCTTTGATTATTTTCACTTAAAACGGAAGCAGTTGAAGAATCTGCCTAACATTGTTGCACAGTTGAACTTGTTTCTTGATTTGGATGGTATGGTGAGGGTAAAGAGTAAATGCCGAAGATTGAAGGAAGTCCAACATCTTAACAAATTCAACTATCCTTTACTAATATTGAAGGACAGTATATTGGTTCCTCTGATTATAAGGGAATTGCACGTGAAGCTCTCACATGCTGGTTGTTATCCTTTGTTGGCGGAACTTAAAGAAGCAAACTTTTGGGAATTAACCCATCATAATTACCCTCGGCTGTAAGAATGTTCTGTCAAACTGCATTACTTGTAAGAGAGTAAATGAGACGATAATTAAACTAAATCAAAGTCATTACCCAGAGTTCAGGATTAATCCTGAAAACATACCGTACAGGCAGATTTTTATTGATCATATGGGTCCAATTAAAATAAAGAATGATCAAGGAGATACTGTCCAGGTATGGTTGTTATGTATTACGTGTCTGTGGTCTAGGGCTATTAACTTGAAATTTGTATGGATTTAACTTCAGTGGAATTTATTAGAGTATTACAACTTCATACATATGAAATTGGCATTCCCTCCTTATGTCTGTCTGATTTGGGATCGCAATTCGTTGCTGGTGCAAATCAGATCTCTAGTTTGCTTAGGCGGATGTCTGGGGTGACAAGAGAGGATAGGATCAGAAATGACTACATAAGCGGGTCAACTAAGGTGGTGGAAGTATCAAAGAAAGTAGGAGGGGAGGCTGAGATGGTATGGACACCTGTTGAGGAGAGATGAGGACCACGCTGGGAGACATACTATGGGGGTGGAGGTGCAAGGAAGAAGAAGAGGGAGACCAAGAAAGAGATGGAAGGACTGTGTGAGAGGAGACTTACATGAGAAAGTAATTGATGAG
>NC_061107.1:133474842-133489842 GCF_015104395.2 Macrobrachium nipponense | reverse complement strand
AAACAAGTAAAATGTAAAGTATATTTCTATCCCAGTAAACAAAACGTCAAAATAAGAGTAAAAACAAACAGAATTCAATACAATTAAATATTAAATTGACTAATGAAATACAATCAAACAAAGTAACTAGAAGTATAAGTATGTAATTCACATATATGTAAGGTAAGTATAGGTAAGGTACGTATAATTTGAGTAAGTATAGGTAACAACACACTTATCACATAAGCATCGATTAAAGCTGCAGGAATAAAAGTCAAGATCTGGACAGTTTAAAAATCAAAGACAAAATTGCTTTTCTCTCACCTTGTTTTTAGTGTGATTTAGGAGATAAGTAAGCGTGTTCCCCTTTGGCAAGTCAGGGTCCAATGGTAACTTGATAGAATTATTCCATACTTGCGTAACACATGACCGTGATGCAAATGATAAGATCCATAGGTCACTAAATCACTTCAAAGTTTAATCCACGGTAAGTATGACTGGAACTTCTACTGAAGACTGCTGTTGTTAAGTTCTTGACAGGTACTACTGGTTCTCCGTCACTCAGTAAACCAAGAAAACATTTTCCGCATTAAAATTGGTGGTTTGTTTACGGCAATGACCATTTAAAAGGATTAGACGAGAAAAGCTATTTATAAAAATTACGTTAATTTTAAAATTGACTAATTAAGAAATTACATAGGTAAAGTACTTTAATACTGATGCAGTAGTGATAATGCACATTTTTTAATACTAGTAAAATTAAAGGAATTAAATACATATTTTTCTACAATTGGGTAACTAGTAGCCTGTGAACTGGGTATCTGGTAGCCAAGTGAACTGGGTACATAACAGCCAATTTGACTGGACACCTTGTAGCAAGTGAATTGGGAATACCTACTGACCATTTCAGGCCCTGCGATGCATAGGTTTTCTTAAATATCTTTTTAAATATCAACTGTATCTTCCTGAAAATTTGGCACATGTTTTACACCTTCCGCTAATATATGGCAATATAATTAAGTACCCTCAATTAATAATTAAGGCACTTTACTTAGAAAATTTTAAATTTCCTCAGTATTAGTTGTAAATATACGAACACCTGTCGTTGGCTTAGCCAAAGAGTTAGGAAAAAAGCTCCGCCCACTCTTCTCTTTCTTACTCTGTCTGATACTTATGAATGAAATAGTGTACTACCATATTTTTTGTTTAGGTTTTAAAATGTACACGAACTACCATTTATTACTGATTACTTTTCATAAAGCCATTTGTATTTTTTTATTTATCATGTACGTTTCTTATCTATTTCCATGAGAATGGTGTGGTATTGGCAACTTTAGATTATTATTGGAGATATAAATATGGAAGGAAAAAAAACAGATCATAGTTTATTTAAAAGCAAGATCACTATATACATTATTTTATTATATATATCCAATAAAGTATGTGCAATATATACAGAAATTTTAGATTCTGAAGTAAATTTTTGCAGTAACCATGAAAACAGCATAGACATGCAAAATAAAAAACTGGTGGATAAATATAACAAAACTTATTAATTACAGGACTATATATAACGTATAAGGATATTTCAGCTCACTCCCCATCACTGTCTAAAAACAGATCGTCCTCGTCATCACTGGCGACGTTGACAACGATTGGATCTATGCAATTCCGGACGTTGTCAGTAAGCCATTATTCGTTCTCGAAAGCTTGACTTCGTTAGACAGCTCCTTCCCACACCTGTTTAGTGACAGCAAGCCTTGCTTCCTCCAATCTGGCCTTTAGGTCTGCCCTGGTGAAATGCCGTAACGATGAACGTATACATATAGCTTCATATGCGCCAATACCTGCTCGATGGCATTGAGTAGGATGGGCGGGTGGAAGCCGGACGACAATATGAACACACCTGCACAGCCTGTAACTACTGCCACTCTAATTTTCAGCGGGTATATTTTCCAGTATATGTATACTCTAAATAAACCAAGAGGTCATAATAATCTCCAAAAATAATGAAATGCAAATAAACTTTATTGCATAAACTAATTTGGATACATAAAACAATAATCCATAAAGTAATTTAAAAATGTAAAACACTATACGTCATAATCGTAGTACGGTACACTTTCATTCATATTTTGTTAACAAAGAGAGAAATAAGTGGGTGGGCCGTCTTTCCTGACGATGTCCGAAAGTCTGAGTCAAATGCAAAGAAAATTGGAAATATTCAAGAGTAAAGTGCCATTAATAATAATTTTAGATACATAGTTATATTGCCATACATTAGCGGAAGGTCTAAAACATGTTGCCTCAAAATTTCAAGAAGATACAGTTGATATTTAAAAAGATATTTAAGAAAACCTATGCACCGCAGGCCTTGAAATGGTCAGTAGTAGCCTGTGAACTGGATATCTGGTAGCCAAGTGAACTGGGTACATAACAGCCAAGTCAGCTGGACACCTTGTAGCAAGTGAATTGGGTACCTAGTAGCCTTTGAACTGGGTATCTGGTAGCCAAGTGAACAGGGTACATAACAGTTAAGTCAGCTGGACACCTTGTAGCAAGTGAATTGGGTACCTAGTAGCCTGTGAACTGGGTATCGTGTAAGCAAGTGAATTTAGTAGCCGTGTGAATCAAATACATAGCGGCAAGTAAATTGAAAAATTAATAGCAAAGTGAATTAGGTATACATAATAGTCAAGTGAGAGGGGCACATCAAAGCAAAGTGACCTGGGTACATAACATTAAAGTAAAGTGGGTACCTAATAGCCATGTGAATTGGGAACATTAGCCAAATGAATTGGATGCCTGATAACCAAGTGATTTGACTGCCTAATAGGCAAGTCAATTTGGTAGTACATAACATTCAAATGATTTGGGTAACTAGTAGCCCAGTGAACTGTGTACCTAGTAGCCAAATGAAGTGGTTATTTATCAATCAAGAGAACAGGATACCTATTATCCAAGTAAATGGGGTACATAACAACCATGTGAAATGGGTACCTAGTAGCCACTTAGCTATTAGATGACAGCTGAGTCTGAAGGAAGAGACTGAAAATGACAGGAGCTTAATACATTAAAAGACGGAAGGGCCTCGAATAAGTAATCTCGTCCCACAAGGGCAGGCACATTCCTCTCTCTCTCTCTCTCTCTCTCTCTCTCTCTCTCTCTCTCTCTCGTGAATATAGACATTTCGTCGCCTTTCGGGTTTCATCCTCTTAATGACTATCTTAATGATCCCTGCGTTTTTTATCAGCCATTAACATTTCCTTTCAACCAGAAGTACGGATAATGTACTTTTATAGTAGCTGAAGTTGAGACGTTAAAGAGATTGAAGGTAATTTATTCATTAGCTTTCTCCCTTCCTCTCTCTCTCTTCCTCTCCTCTCTGGTTGGGATGCCACCATGAGACGCTGAAAAATTGAAATGGATTTCTATAATGCGTCTCTAAGTAAAACTATAAAGGAAAAATGGCAGATTACATAAAGGAGGATAGAAACTGACTGACGAAAAAAAAAAAAGATACGAAATATTATATCAGTTTATAATTACTGTATAAGAAAGTGAAACGTTTAGAATCTCTTAAAGCTACCTGTGAATCATTAGTTGCAAAATTAGAGATAATTTTTTTTTAAAGATTTAAAACGTACAAATAGGTCACCGTTTATGTATAGTGATTGGGATTTTAACTAGGGTTTGATTAGAAAATTAAAACATTTTAAATAATGCTTAACTTACTTCAAATCTCTCTCTCTCTCTCTCTCTCTCTCTCTCTCTCTCTGCACATGCCATTGATATCATAATGCCGTTGTATACATAGTCGAGTATATGGGTTTTTCTCTATCACACACACACACACACACACACACACACACACATATATATATATATATATTATATATATATATATATATATATATATATATATACCGGGTGTTTTTCCGAAATTAGAGCCCCCCCCCCCCCCCCCCCCCACCCCCCCCCCCCCCCCCCCCCCCCCCCCACACCCTTCACAGAACAAATGGAAGGTTCTGAAGTTTTCTATTATAGCCTATCTCCAAGTACATTATCTTAAATATCTATTAAGCTATTTTCCATTTTACATTTCTTGTATTTTCAAACTGAGTGACGGAGTTAGATACGCCATGACTAACGACTCAGAGGAAATCAGATGGATTGACCGAATCAGGGCTATAACCTTCAGAGAGGCCAGGGATGCTGGCGCATCCTTCATTTCATGTTCCTGGATAAATAAATACATTAAAAGAGATGAATCCTTTGTTAAAAGAATCTGGAACAAAAAGTCATATGATTTTCATCGTTAAAAGAGTGAGAATCTTGGAAGACCTGATGTCCTTTCTAGGAGTCATAGACATATAACTGAGGCAGTTATATGTCTATACGTAAATTGGCGCTTGAACTAGAAACAAAAAGGGGAAAGAAGAGAAGTTATAATGCTGTATATCGTTGGAAAAATTTGGTATTAAGCCATTTCATGTTATCAGCAAGCCCAACATCACTAAACAACAGAGAGATGACCGTGCATGGTTTTGTGGTTCATTTCTTGAAGATTGGGATGAAGCTGACTTTCTCCATGTTGTCGCATCAGATGAATTTGTCATTTACGCAGTCAGGAACCCAAATCATAATAATGACATCATTTGGGCTGCAAAGTTGGATGGTATCAGCGATGACATGCGCTATCGCCAAGTTTTGAAATTTCCTGGATATTTGGGAATTTTTCTCTGTTTCACAGCCAAACGGTTAATGTGGATCATCAAAGAAAAAGGACGGTCATGGAATGGCAAATACTTCAGAGAAACTGTGCTTATATATATATATATATATATATATATATATATATATATATATATATATATTATATATATATATATATATATATATATATATATAGATATATATATATATAATATATATATATATATATATATACATATATATATATATATATATATATATATATATATATATATATACATACATATATATATATATATATATATATATATATATATATCATAAAGACTAATGTTGGCAATGTAAATGTAATTTTTGTAAATAAAAAAAACAGATTTCTATTACTTCAAAATCTCGGCACAACATGGATGACCTTTGTATTTTGCATACCGATGCTCCACAACCGCCCCGCATCTCTTGCATTTACAGTGTCATTACATTAAGTATAAAATACGTTACTATTTCCAAAGCCAATCAGCGTTTGTCAAGTAGCCACGAAAATATATTCATTTTTGTAAACTTCCATTAAGTAAGATATCTGCCAGATTTGGAGGTCTAAAAAAATAAATGAATAAAAAGAACTATAAGCATAACCTTGGGGACGGCGCATGTGATGAACATTTCTATTCGGTTAGGTGGAAATTCAACGTCCCCCCAATATAGGTAGACACGTGTGCTGAGGTGAATGCAATGTCATAAAAATCCCCCGTGATATGAATACCGT
Organism: Macrobrachium nipponense; assembly: GCF_015104395.2. Lineage (NCBI taxonomy): Eukaryota > Metazoa > Arthropoda > Malacostraca > Decapoda > Palaemonidae > Macrobrachium > Macrobrachium nipponense. The sequence goes on along the minus strand of NC_061107.1, from coordinate 133,484,384 downwards.
AAAAGAACATCATTATAATCCACGGACTGGGGAGAATCTTTTTTTATGTAATGGGGAGAGCTTGTCTTTGTCATATCTACCAGGTGCTTTTATGAACTTAAATTTTATTTCTACTAAAAGTTTTCATTAGAATCCAGTACTTATCTAATGTGTTATAAACATTATTCTGTGTGGAAGCTTTATTAGATGTCAGTACTTGTCTAATGGCTCATATACATTGTTTTGTGCAGTTTATTTTAAACTGTATCAAAACGAGGCGCACCGAAGCTTCTGATGCGTTCTTTTATGATATCTAGTTAACTGCCTTCTCAACCTAATTCACAATTACACAGCAGTAAAGTGCCCGTCATGCGTGCAAGAAAGCACTTATGAATCACGCAGGGCACTTTGCTCCGTTAACGCTCCGGGCATATTTTGGGTCTCCTGCCGTCTGCTCAGACACCATCACTCTACATGCATCATAAATCTTCCATATGCTTCACCATATCATATTCCAAGTGCCAACCTTACGTTTTACGACCATTAGATTCATATGAGATGTCTGTGGCGGAAGAAACTTTTTTTTTTCTCTTGTAGATGGTGCCTTGTGACACAACGTCTTGCCTTTGTCATTTTCCTCTCTGGCATTCAGCCATATGGCTACATTATTTTTATTACATCATCTGCCAAATAAATGACTCTTAGATGATTCTGCCATTGTTGACAAAGACAAATATACCTGTTTTGCTTTCAATCAATACCAAGATAAATATTCATTTTCTTGGATTGATATACTTTCATTTATTCATTTATTGAAGGCAGTTAGTTGATGTAACCCGCCATGGGAGGCAAGAAAGAAAGACAAGTAGAAGAGCCACAGTCGCTGTGCATTAGGGAGGAGGGAATTGCTGCTCCTGCATCGTGTTAAATTCAAGACCCCATTTAGCTAATGGAAGATATTTTTAGTTCCTCCGTCATATGTGATGTGTTTGTTCGACTCTATGGGGTCATGCGTACGAGCTTTACTTTGTTTGTGTGGTATTTCGGAGATGTGACGTAAGCTTATGTTTTTGTTGTGTGGAATGCACCGAAATGCTAATTCTTGTTGTCGGTGTTTGTCGGAATCGAGAGAGCGAGAAGAGACGGTGTCTGAGAAAGAGTTTAACAGCTCTTATGCCATGACTGCATTTGGTGACTTATTTTCTCAGCTGATATAGGAAGAAGAAACCTTTTCAGTTAAACCGGGATTCCGATGAGCTCAAATTTACATACATGTCAGTTAAACGATGATATTCAGTAGAGCAAAAAAGACGAAATACGCATGAATTACTCTACTGCGCATTGTTTTGAATACAATGAATATGAACATATTTTCAGTGTTATGTTAAATAAGTGGATTGGTTACCCAAACACAGGAATTTCGTATATTGGCTGAATACCCTTATAGTACAAATGAACACGGGGAACGTTAATTCAAAACTCTTATAATGTAAATCAGAACAGCGTTAAACATTTCCTACGCACCATCTCATAATTAAGAGAATTTTTGTTTTTGTTCCAGTGGAAAACTATTGTGTCTACATAAAGGATATCAATAACGCCTAATTATATCAGTATGGACATCGTCATTGTGAATTAGTTTTTAAACAACTTAAAAACCTCCTGCGTTAGTAATACCTCCGTTCATCTTGAATTAGGCCTCGACTGACTTAATAAATACTATGAAGCCTCTCTCTCTATCTCTTTCTGTGTATGTGTGTGTGCGCGCGCGCGTTTTGGAAGCAAATTATATACACGTGCCATTATGATGCATTTGGTTGTTTAACAAGTAAATTGTGCAAGTGTTAACATTTTTGGCTGAAAACAAAAGAACTCGTTAGGAACTGTTTGCGTCTTATATACATATATGAACAATGCACGAACGCTTAAAAACACAAGATCTCGAGGACAGCTATCTAACCAAAAAGAGCCTGACGTCTTTTGAAGTTACAATAAAAATGAAGAAAACGTTAGAAAGATATTCTAGCCATTAATAATGGTAATAGATTAATAATTCACGAGCCAAAATATGTAAATGTCCGTATCTCTACAAACACGATGACGCTGATTCAAGCAGAATAAAATTTGTGATATGCGTAATGCAATGAGCTACAAGTATTATAACAGCCTTGTTAGTTAAGTTACTGAAGAAAATAAACAAACTTGATAGAGTAGTAGTTTTGAGAACTTTTCTTTTCTTAAGTATTTAAAATGGCAATCATCTCATAAACATTCATTGCAATACGATCCACTTGTTGCATTCATTGTAAATGAAATAAACTACACAAGACCCTGAACCCAATTCTTCCCCCCATTAACAACAATCATCATTTTAAACATTTAAGGGGAAGAATAAGTTAAAGGTTGTTATAATATTCACTTCGTTATCCCGTTAAGTTTACTTCGCGGAGTGCCGCCATTGCTGTAAACGGACCGGAAGTGATCCAGGGTAGCTTATAAGTAGGCATTTACGTTTTGAAGATTGCAGAAAAATAAATGTACATATTTACGAGTCATTTGGAGAATTTAGTAAGAGGAAAATGATGGCCGTTTCTGGTACAGTGCTCTTTCTCTCTCTCTCTCTCTCTCTCTCTCTCTCTCTCTCTTCTCTCTCTCTCTCTCTCTCTCGTAGACGAAGGAACACTAAAGTCTATATGCAGAATATTTTCATACACTAAGAAATTAATGCTCGTTCATATGGGTCTATACCATGACTAGAATAAGGTCAGTAATCAAGTAGAAAACGAGAAAGAATCTGAGAACTGGTATTTCCGCTTAGATGTGAAAATAACAACTTAAATGTAAGTCACAAATGTTTCAGCATGCCTTACAGTACCCTTATTATCGTTAGAGTACACAAATATAACAGAAGTTTTCGACAGCAATATAGCAAACAAAAAGATTAAGGACAAGACTAGCTATAAAGAAAGCTGAATATAAAATAGAAAAAAAAAAAGAATTTAACTCAAGAATGTCTGCATGAGAAGGGTCTTGAAAGGAACGTTGGAATTAAATATTAAGAGTTCAGCGTCAAAGGATTGAAAGAAAATAATAAACGGAAGAGAGGAAACAACACACATATGAATACATAAAAGTATAAATGCAAAAATTTCAATCTACCTGAGAAAGTCACTTAAACGAAAAACTGTAAGGAAAGTTATTGGAACACATTCTATTGTTTTCATAAGTAGGTCTCGAATCCTTTCCAGTATAAAATGGAAATGTAAAACAAAATCACGGATTATGACAAGTTTTAACATATTTGTGATATATGAGAAAATATTTCCATGGAAGGACTACTTTATACATACAGTATTTTGAACATTTTGACTGATATATTTTTTATTGCATCATCCAGCTAACATAAGTGGCCAGGAAGAAAGTAGATCAAATACTAGAATCGTTTGAGAGAATCTGCCTGATGGTAATGCAATCCGATGTCATCAGAGTAAGCATTTTAAAATCATGTTGAATGGGACTGACAAAAGCCATGTGGATCTTTGTAACATGAGTATGAATTTTAGAATGTTCGTGGAAGTAATTGTTGAGGATGGAAGAAAAGCTCCAGCGTCAAAAGAATGGAAAGATGCTGAAGTAATTAGGTTTACTAACGGAAACGTAATAAGATTTTTATAGTATAATTAACGGGCTGGCCGGGTTATGTAAGGTATATGTGGATTAGTAAAAAGTTACAGATGACTGGATGATAGGATCGTTCGTTTTTATAAGGAAAAGTACTACAGAACATTACATTGCCCAGTACATCGGGCAAGGAGTATGGTCTTGTTTTAAGATTCATAACAGAACAATGATAAGGAAGACAAGTGAAGATTAAGATGTAGAAGAATGTATAGAGCAGCATTTGCTTTGAAACAATATGGAGAGATATTTGAGATTATACCAAAATGATGTATTATGCAAGAACTGGCCGAAGTTCGCAAAAGAATTAACAGAAAAATAATTTTTAAGGATGTTAATGATACAAGAGGCAGAATGAAATTAATTTCAAACAATTAGAAGTTATGTGTTGAATGTGAAGTGTATTAGAGGGTTGGGAAACTGTCTGGTTTGGTGCATAATCTGGTTCAAATCCACACTATATATTTTTTTTTTACCTAAGTCGTAAAATAATTTTGATCACTGATAAGTAAGTTTAACGTTGTCTTGCAAGAGAAGGACGTAAATGAAATGTGGGCATCTGGAACCTAATTCAGATGATGTGCAATCCCAAAGAAATTTATGCATGTATACTCGTAAATGTCTATAGACACATAGAAAGCTAGATAGATGCATAGATACATAGATGGATATATACATATCTAGATAATAATATATGCTTACGTTTATGACAATATGTTCCATTTAACTAAATAAAGATGATTCATATGACAGGTAGGTACTAGAGAGATTTAAAATTAGGAAAAATAAGTACAACCAAAGGAAAAGACACGATAATACTTGTGATTAGGTTAAAGAGAGAGAGACCTTTCAGAAAATATTTAACTGCTTTCATGTATAGCTATTTGAGATTTCATTTTCTACATATAAAGTAGAAATCAATAACATGTGTTCTGAATTTCAAGGTTTTAAGAATGCTGAGGAACTCTTATTCTCAATGTTTTTATTGTTGCTCAAATATTCCACAAGAGAAATATGTTTAATCAAATACAAATATGCTGAAGAAGTGAGCAAGAGAATAACAACTACATCATTACATCAAATTTATCACAGACAAACAGACTGTCACCACGTTAACATTATCATTATAATACTTGACAACATGTTTTCAATAACATCAACAACGTCCCTTTTCCTGTCAAGAGATAAAAATAGAACTGTCAAATAATTTCAGTTACGCCGAAAGAGTTGTCTTTTTTTTCATAGCATTCAAAAGCTATTTGCATGCATGACATCGCTAAACTACATGCAGCTGTCCCGTTGAGCTTAATGGTTTTCGTACAAACATTTATATTCATGGGAAACGCTAAAAATATATATCAATATTTATATCAAAATCATGCCTGTATGTACGTATTTACGAAGACTCTCTCTCTCTCTCTCTCTCTCTCTCTCTCTCTCTCTCTCTCTCTCTCTCTCATTGTCATATTATTTTCTGCATATTGTGTGTACATTGCCAAGAAACCCAAAGACAGCAAAATTTCCTATTTATAATGCACTTGCGTGAAAAGCGATGCTAAGAGTGCAAAGAAGGCAGTGAAACAGATTACAGCACAGATATACACTTAGTAATACGTTCTCTATTCCTTAAGTATATCTTAGTTTAACCAGACCACTGAGCTGATTAGCAGCCCTCCTAGGGCTGGCCCGAAGGATTAGGTATTTTTTACGTGGCTAGGAACCAATTGGTCACCTGGCAACGAGACCTACAATTTATTGTGGGATCCGAACCACACTATATTGAGAAATGAATTTCTATCACCAGAATAAATTCCTCTGATTCCGCGTTGGCAGAGCAGGGAATCGAACTTCGGACCACCGAATTGCCAGCAGAATCTCTATTCCTTTATGCCATGTAATAATTGAACCGGTGACCACAGAAAAATGACAGATAGTCCAGTTGCCAAACATGACCTTATTTTGTGGTCTGGCTAATGGTTTTTGACTGATTTCCCCTATTTTGATGGTGCTGAATTCAAATCTAAAGTGCCAATCTAGCATCCTTGAGGGTTTTGAGATATTCAAGATGTCCACCAATATGGCCGCCGTATTTTGTAATATTTCTTTTATTGACAATGTTCTGGCTAAACCGTCATTTTAAAAGGTAAAACTTGGAAGGATAAGCAGATAATAACTGGTTATCATAATTATAGTCAAATATTTTTATGAAATTTTACATAACGTTTGTTTATTTAGAATAAAATAAGAAATATTCATCATACAATATACGATATCTATATATTTTTAGGAAGTTAAACTTTGGACCCAAATGCAAGAAATTTTAATTTGAATATGTCACAGCACTGAATGAGCACAAAGTCATGTTGTATATCGTGTGACTGTTCCTGTAACATAGGCACTCTCAAAGTTGTTTGAGTTATTTGTTCCAAGACTTGGTGGAATGCAAATTGTTATGAGTTTTGTTGGATGTGTTGGAACTCTTATGGGTGACACTAGACTGAAGGAACGTATGGAGGCAGCTTTTGGAGAGGTAGTCAAAATGTTATCTGGAAAGAAGTTCCTGCAAAATGTTAGAACTCTTCGGCTGGTTACAGAAGAACTTCTTCGCTCTGTAAGCCAACAGTGTCAAAGCTATGAGGTCATGTTACAGATACTGGACACAAGAGGAAATGAGAGCAGGACAACAAAATTATGGGTTGATTGCTTAATCAAACTAGTGCTTATAATGATACTCTTTATAAGAGCAGAGAGAGAGGCAGAATGGTCCCGTCATCTGATGGCAGTGAAGATGATGTTGCCATATTTCTTTGCTGCTGATCACATTAACTATGCCAGGTATGGCTTATACGACTTGGAATCCATGAACAAACTGCCAAGGGAGGCCCTTAATTCTTTCATGAAAGGAGGACATGTAATGCAGCATTAAGCAGGCATCTGGAACGAGATGTGGTCGGATATGTTCAAAGAGACCACATTTATGGGATATGGCCATGGCCCTGGAGGACTGGTGGGCATCACTCTTAAACCAGCTACCATGAAGAGATGGGCACTTAGTTTACATCACTGTAGCCAGCTTGTTAAAGATCTTGTTGAAATGAAAGAAAACTATAGTCAGGTACATGTTATTTCACACAAGGAGGATTCGGATACTCGCTGTCATGCTGATGAAATTGACAGAAAGAAAATCTGTGAGAAGCTGTCATTTTTCATTGATCCTTTGAGTCCAGATGAACATCAAGATGGCCTTGCCAACATAGCTTCTGGGGTTGTGAAATATGGTCAAATGAATGTTGATGAAGCATTTGCTATCGGAAATGAACAGATGGTAGAATTTCATGAATCATGGCTGGCAGGGTTCCATAATCCGATCCGAACCAGAGTTAAGACACTGTGTGACACTAAGAAGAGCGTTACTATTGGTCCATCATCCATATTTGACACTGCTCTGATATACTCCAGAGTAATGGGTATTTTGGCAACAAGAGACATTGATTTGAAACATGTATTTAACCATGAACTTGCTCCAGTGCCAACATCATTGTTTCATGACAGTGGCCTTATGACAATAACCAAGACAAAATCAGTACCAAAGAGGAATCTACAGGTTGAGCAATCTTCTCACTCAAACTACAAGGATCAGCTAATTCAAGAAGTGCTAATCATTGATGAATGTGCAATACTGTGGGTAGTTCATTGGCCATCAAAAGGAACCATCTATGAATACATTGATAGCTTTGTTGACTACATCCTCCACAAGCTCAGTAAGAATGACGTATATTTAGTTTTTGACCAGTACTATGATTACAGTATCAAAGATGGAAAAAGGAGTGGATATGCAGGAGGCGTTACCAGACAGTACCAACTGAGGCTAGATATGCCATTACCAAAACAGAGGGTTATCCTCAATGTTACATACAAAGAGCTTGTTTGTCAAGATATGACCTCAAAATACAATTTTCATTGTACAACAGATGATTCATCTTACAAGAGAAGGAGGGTGTTCAATGAAAGTTACTTATGATGGCACTGATGTGTTCCTCCTTCTTGCACGCCATTACCATAGTAACAACATTAACATTCCTGATGTGATTGAAGAGACAAGTGCCAAGAGATCAGTCAGCAGCATTTCTGACACAGTGATCAAACATCAGGACATAACTGAAGATTTGTTAGCAGTCCATGCACTCACTTGATACGACTCGACAGGTTACATGTGATTCATTGGAAAGAATGCAGTAATCAAGATCCTGAGAAAGGGGCATATACTGAAAAAAATTAGGAGATGAACAAAGTGACTTTAATGCTATTGTCGATGAAGCCAGCAAGTTTATTGTTGCGTGCTATGGCTGCCATGAAAACACTTTGTCAGTGGCTCGTTATCAAGTGTGGTTGGCAAAAACAGGTAACAGAAAGGTCACTAGGATGCCAGTACTGAGGTCCTTGCCACCAACCACTGAGGCATTCATAGAAAATGTGAAGCATGCTCACCTTCAAGTATGTATCTGGAAACAAGTGCAGGAGCCAAATCCTCCAAACCTTAACCCTACATTATATGGCTGCCAAAAAGAGGAACATTCAAAGCCCCTTACCACTGTAACAACTCCTCCAAGTACCAAATCAACTCCAGGAGATATTCTGCAGATGATTCGATGTGGATGCTTTGGTAATGAGTCTGGCAAATCTGGAAGGTGTGGCTGCATGAGTAGTCAGCTATCTTGTACAATCTTTTGTGCTTACGGTGCATGTGGGAACTGTTATAATCTTTGGACGAGACATGACATGAGTGAAGACGAAGACAATGATGTCAAAGAAGAGAATACAGAGGAAACTGAAGACTAATATATACTCCTCCATAATGACCATATTAAACTTTTTCAAAGCAAAAGATAATATAGCATTTCAAAGCATATTTTGCATCATTTACTGAAAATAGTACAGCAATGACGTAGTTGAAAAATAATATTTTTTTCATCGCTTTATACCTTAATTCTATGCTTTAATGTCTAGTAGTTATGATTCATCTCTCTGGGTTTCAGTATTACTTGAATTTTGCCTGAAATGAATAGTCTTTGAGACATTTATTGCTAAAATTTAATTAGTAACATGTGGAAAACCTATTATTGGTCAGCAATTATAATGATAAAATGAGATATTTCATATTGAATATAAACATTCTGGCACAAGCTATTCGTTTCTTTGTGAATCCTAACAGAATATACCTCTAATAATAATAATAAATTATCAAAGTAAAGATCATAAGACCAATATTTACATAATGCGGCATCCATATTGGCAGCTATCTTGAATATATCAAAACCCTCAAGGGTGCTAGTGTGGCATCATTCAGATCTAAAATGAGCACCCTCTAAATAGAGGAAATCAGTCAAAAAACATTGGGCAGACCTTGCAATAAAGTTCGGGCTTTGGCATCTAGACTAAGAGGTGGTTGGCATATGAGCCCTATGAGCATCAGTAGTTCAGGTCGTGAAATAGTTACCTTATATAAAATGTAATATGATAGCTGCTCACTAACGTTGCACACGGCATATAGTAATATGATCCTTTTCGTATTGTCTAAGTAATCTTACGGATGGACAAGAAAAATAAGGAAGTTTCCCAGAGCTCTGATAGTTTCTTCCACTTAATCTTGTGAACGAAGAATTCTTATCCACCATGAAAACAGACTAATTAAAAAGGTGAACTATAATTTAATGTTATAGCAAAGAATATGTCATATTTTCTTCTTTCCCATCGTTATCCCTACATTAAGGGGTCGGTTGCCTGATGTGCCTTCTCCACTGCCTTCTTTCAAAGGCATCATACTCCACGAAGCCTCTTCTCTCCATATATTCCTTCACTTTATCCTGCAATCTAATTCTCTGTCT
>NC_061107.1:133454842-133467342 GCF_015104395.2 Macrobrachium nipponense | reverse complement strand
AGAAATGTCTTACTTTATTCCCCTCACTCCTGTGAAAGGATATGCGCACGAATGGTCTGAATTTCTTGTAGCCTAGTCTTATACTTTATGGTTAGACATGAAGCTCACTGCCATTGTTCAGACGCCTGTATTGTTCTTAAAAAAAATAGGCTTCCTGCTGAATTACTTAGGATAAAAAGAAATTCTGTAGTTTATCTCTTTCTCTCTCTCTCCTCTCCTCTCTCCTCTCCTCTCTCTCTCTCTTCTCTCTCTCTCTCGCTCTCCTCACTCCGTCTTCTTCGCTCCATCTCATCTCCTCCTCTCTTCTCTCTCTCTATATATATATATATATATATATATATATATATATATATATATATATATATATATATATATATATATATATATATATCATCTATATATATATATATATATATACATATATAATTATATAATAATATATATTATCATTATATATCTGATATATATATATATATATATATATCGTCATACCTCTTCGGACGATCACTTTACCTGCAGTTAAAGAAGAAGCTAGTTCATTTGCACTATATGTCATTTGAAACATGAAAAGTGTTCCTAAACAACAGTGCCCTTTCTATCGCTCCTTATTTTTACATACTACTAGTGCGTGTTGAGACTCAGTAGTATAAAAAAAGGAGGGGGAGGGGAGCGGGGGCAGAACGAAAACGTTAGAAAACGGAATATATCCAGAGCTAATGAAATCACGGTTGACATTGTGGCGTTTGGGAACTGACGTATTGGTCCCACAGGATTACAATAGGGGAGTAATTAAGGTAGTAGAGCTTCACTTTGCTCTATCTTCAAAGATGTGTGACTCTGAGAAAGAAAAACGTTTGAATCAGGTGTTTATGAATAAAGACTACATCTGTATGAGACATTTGTTAATTTGTGCACTGAGAAAAGCAATCTAGTTAGAATCCTTTGACAGGCCATCATGGAGTTCACACAAAGAATCGGTGTTCAAGCGATGAAATACTTGAAGCAAACATAGAGAAAGCCTAGAAGGTTTCTGAATAAAATAAGCCTTGTGTGACAATATCTAATCCATTAAGGCATTCTCCAACAAGCTTTGTCTTTTATGTAAAAGAAACAAAAACGTGAAGCTGGTGAGGATTACACATTTAAAATACACGGCGTTGGCTCTGGATTATGAGTAAAGTTTCTAACGAAAAAGTCTGACTGTCTGCAAGGTAAGAAAAAACTAAAGTAAGGGTTTTAGAAAAGATTAAGTTGTCAGAGCAAAAGACAGTTATGCTGATGATGTGGCCAATTTTGGCATTTGGGACAAAAGGTTAGAATTAAGTCTCCCTTATAGGTTGTTAAAAGTAAGTTTATAGAGAACAGCGGCATGCGCCAAGGGGTCGGTAGAAGATTGGGAGTGACAGGAGAAGTAATAGAAAGTTTTACATGAAAGGAGGAGTGGAAAAAGTGAAAGGAGTTACGATGTACAAATTTGTTGGGCATTTAGGTAAAGTATCATTACCAGATAGGAAAACTGCGTGCTAAACGTGCTTGGGGAAGAGCAAATGGAAGCTTTGAAAATAATTGTGTCTGAAGTATTCTTTTAATGAAAAGTTTAAAAGTATTCAAAGACTTGCAAGGGAAAGAATATGGTTTGTTATTTTCTATGAATACGATTGAATTGCCTCGCCACTTTTAGAAAGCTCACGCGAAATTTTATACAGAGATCTGTGTATCTTTACAGAATGAGTGATACCTTATTTTCCTAAAGTTCACCCTTTTTTTATGCTATTTTGTGTGTGTGTATTGGTCATGCAATAATATGTGTATAGCCTTCGTGTATTTAGATAGTGTGTAAGGAACTTGCCATACGCTCAGATTGAAATTCATTAGGACGAGCTTGATGAACCCGGCGCTGCCCGTCACGTCTCCCCTACCCTCCCAATCCCCTACGTACCCGCTTCCACCCAGGCCAGACAAACAGGTTTGCAGGAGAAGGGTGGATGTGTCATGTCTCCTTATCTTCCCGATCCCCTGCCTACCCCGCGTCACCCGGGCGGACAAACAGGTCTGCAGGAAAAGGGTGGATGTGTCATGTTTCCCCAACCCTCCCGATCCCGTCCCTACTCCGCCGCCATTGGGTCGGACAAACAAGAAAGATCCACAAGGTTTTTACTATTGTAGATAGATAGAAGATGAGCTAGAGGATCCCTCCCTCTCTTCCCATCTGTGTATCTCAGAACCAATAAGTTTCTTTTATTTTACTGAAGGATTTCCGATACGTAATAATGCAATTTAAATCCCAAAATCAGTGAAAACAAATGTTATCAGAAACATTAACATACCAAAGTATAAAAACACCTGTAGTTACAGGATTTGTTTGGGAGAAATGTTCATTATAAAGGAGAACACGAAATAATACAGGAAAAAAGATCCTAAAGGTTAAAAGGACGTGATACATACCACTTCCTCCAGCGTTTAGTCTCATACTTTTTCATTCCTACTTTTTTTTTTCGTCCAGGCCTTAACTATTTAAGAACATAAAAATTCATTCTTATTAGTCGGTTTAATTCGTTTCTTTCTTAATTTGAAGATTTCGTCAGAGAAAAAGAAAGAACAAAAGAGGTTTCTTAAAGGAAGAAGTGGCAACGTCTTCTATGGGATCTCACCAAAAGTGAACCATTTATAATGATGGTAGTAACGAACGCATTTGCCATTAATTCCTGATATTACCATTGTCTTATTATTATTATTATTATTATTATTATTATTATTATTATTATTATTATTATTATTATTATTATTATTATTTTATTATTATTATTATCACTACAAGGATACACACATACGTAACGAGCCACCTGATCCATGTATTGGCTATACAAATTTCTCAAGGAATACATTTATTTATGTGAAATAAATAGAAAGACGGGAGTAATAGCAAATAACTCAATACCAAATACACCCACCGAGAGCATTCAACTGTTACAAAAAGAGCTCCTTACCACTTTCATTTTCATTAAGAGAACTGAAATAATTATAAAAATTGCTTTCATCATTTAAAAAATGCAATGATTACCACCAAAAGGTAAGTGATTGCCTGGGATCCAGCTTGTTAAACATGATTATTACGGAAATATTACTTCTATTCCTCAACACTAAAGAGAAAACTACTGATATCAAGCAAAATTTTAATTGCTAAATCTGAAACTATTTACAATTTTTAGTGACCATTTTGACCTATAAATAAGCCTCAGTGTACTTGAATATTCATGAAAGTCCTCAAAATCTATTCATTAATTTCCTTATAAAACATTGAACGGACCTTCAACTTTACCCTTTGAACCCTAACATTTGGGAAATGCCCCTGAACGTTAATCATCTCCAGGAGATAATGTAATAACTGTTTCCTGCAATTTCCTTCAAAATCACTTTATCAGATTCAACGCAATTTACTAATAGATACTCAAGGTTAACCTGTCGGATAGACGGAATAAGAGTCACAGCTTTATTGTCTAGGATTAATTTGAACAAATGTTGACTCAGATGAATAGTTGCTTAAAGAACATCACAATTGCTCGACTGCTTTCTGTAAAATAGGTAGCAAGTCTCTAGATTCAGAGTTTTTAAGCAAGATACAAATATACATTTTTTCAGTTCCCATAGAGAGCGTCATATAAATAGACGATATCTGTGAATGTTAAATTCGGGACTTGAACAACCATCTGAAGCAAACACATTATTATCTTATATTCGTGCTCTACAGAAAAAGTACTCTTTGAAAACGATAAACGGTAATTATATTGAGTTTAGCAAACACGATTTACGTAGATCTTACTCTGTTTTTAGAGAAACCACATTTGAAATGTTTTTAGAGAAACCCATTTGGATTTCTGTGACCCCAACTGTATAGGTTTCCTAGCATCTTTGCAGGGAAAAGAAGAGTTCACGTATTTTGACTTTATGTTTTTTTTTAAACTAGTGTTATCAAGATTATGTACACACACACACACACACAAACATATATATATATATATATATATATTATATTATATATAATATATATATATATATTTATATATATATATTATGGGTCATATCACATCACCGTGATTCATATATAAGCATTGAGCTCCAAATGTCCTTTGATATTCCCTTTCGGTTAACATATATGAAAATATATTAATTCCGAGGTAGAGCGAATTAGTTATTAAAGGATATTTGTAGCTTAATGCGTAAATATATATATATATATATATATATATATATATATATATATATATATATATATATATATTTATGGGAATATTTTCAAGGTCAAAATTCTCCTCGGAGACATAAGAATTGGCCAAAATAAGAATAAATCAGGGAATTTCTGAGAGAAATGCCTGTCCAGTGATAGCCGGAGAACATAAGGTTATGGTTTTAGAATCTCCCATATTATAAAGATCCATGTTAAATCAAAGAAATGCTGTAACTCTTGGTAGATATAAACTGGGCGTGAGTGGTGGAGGAAAAAAAGCTGGAAAGCCTTAGGCACCTATCTCTCTCCTTTAGATGGTCTCAGAAACAAAAGAAGGTAGTTTAAAATAAGAGATGAAATTAGCATCATGTTTGCCGACCAACGAGTCTACTTGAAAATCGACGAGAAAGGTTTGGTTAGAACGAAATCTTTAAAAAAAAAAAAAAAAAAAATGGCTGGCTGACTGAGAGGATGAGTTTTGAAATCATAGAAAATATATTGTAAATGCAGTCAAATGAAGGTGAAGGAATTCCAGAGAATAGTTGAGATATTGCCACATAGACTATTCAGTATATTCTCATTCCATCAATGTATTTCAATAAATCAGAATTTCACAAGCTGAAGAAAGCTGTTTACTCAACAATGTGATACACTCGGCACATAATAACATTAGATATGTATTATGTTTCAGCATTTCATAAAAGCAAAAATTATCCAACCGAGTTCATAGTAAGTTACACAGCAAGATCATCCATTAGAAAAGTAAATGTTATCAGAAACGGGAAAAGAATACAAACAAGGATCTGCTTTTGACTAGTCAGGACAAATTTATTTTGTCTACATCGCATCATATTTTTGCAATTCAGTCGGACAATAAAATCAATCGTTTTTTTTTTATTGTTTGGGAAAAAAATAAAAACTAACTTTCACAAAACCATGAGTTTCCCTTTGTGAGACTGAAATAGATACAAAATTCATGAAGAGATTTCATTCAATCGGTTCATCCTGAAAACCTTTGAGCGAGAGAATTTTGCAAAATCTATACGTGATATATTCTATAGTCTTTTTGTTAATACCTTTTCGATTTTTTATTTTAAATGAACACCTTTTTAAGTTATTAAATGCTAGAATAATGCTAGAGATGAGTCATGATTAAAAAAATTACAGAAAATGACTAAATTGTGATCTATGGGTAAAAACATAACAGTCGAAGGAATAATTAAATAATGGATACAAGGTACTAAAAAATAGGGTAAAAAAAAAATCAAGGCTAGTAATAAAAATAGATGGGTGAACAAGGTTTTAATAATGGAGAGTAAGATATTGTTCAATAGTAATATAAATGCAGAATAATTAAGAAATGGATCTGAGCATAAAACTGAGATCAAACTAAGGTAAAACACTAAAATAAGTCTTAAATAATATCTTGAGTTGCTAGTTGCTCAAAGAAACTCTGTCTAGATTTTTTTTCTTTTTTTATTTGAGTTACGCAGATTAATTCAAAGTAAAAAGCCCACCATTTCCCTTTTAGTAATTACACTGCGGTGTTTTTGTCAGCAATTTGTCGCTGCTTAAACATGCCTACTAGGCACAGTGCCAGCCCATCGATGTCAGATCCGCCCGGCTGTCAATCATTTTTCGTATAATATAGTACACACCCATTACACCCTTCTCTTAGCGTTACCCTATAATAAAATATGCCTGTTAGGATGTGTTTGTTGCAAGAGTTCGTGGTTGCAACCATGTTCAAGCATAAACAAAGTATATATATTGTAAGAATAGATACGGGGGTAAATTAAACCATTGTCTCTCTCTCTCTCTCTCTCTCTCTCTCTCTCTCTCTCTCTCTACACACACACACACACACACACACACACACACATATATATATATATATATATATATATATATATATATATATATATATATATATATATATATATATATATATATATATATATATATATATATTATATATATATATATATATATATATATATATATATATATATATATATATATATATATGTATGTATATATTATATATATATATTTTAGGGCTGTTGCCTTGTATAAGAAGGCGCCCTATGAGGTTATGTTAGACTTGCGATAATCTTACGCTAAGTCGGTTGGTATTGCACTTCCATATTCAATGGAGTGTCTTGGGGTTTGGAGATCACTTACGAAGTCGGTATTATCTTCTTGGTTATGACGACGATGTGTTAAACTCATGATGATTCGGTGAGGAGGTTCTTGTAGAAAACACGAAGTATAAAAATACTTATATTCTCTGAATTTACATGGTGAAGATCAAGTAGGATTGTACAAGTCTTCTAATGACGATAGCTTGATTGCTTCTGCCAATGATGATGGCTAATTCTATTCTCTCTACATGATAAAGCTTAGGTAAAGAGGTACAGGTCTTCTAATGACGATAGCTAACTCTCTTCTGCTCTACTACCATCTCGGTTACCAGTTATGAAGGAAGCAGATAGTAGCTCGAACATATGAACATACAATCAGATGACATAGTTACATACGAACACACAATCAAAATGAGACACGCTACAGATCACGTAGGCCGTTTTAATTATAGGTCGCGGTAGTTGTCTCAAGCAGGGAGCTTGGACTAAAGTTTATAAACAAATGAATGACTACAGGTGACGGCATGTTATCTTAGCCTACTTTTATTGTATACGTCATCTTTAGCGTCTCTAGTCTGATCACATTCCTGCAAGCAATCTGGTTGACCTCTTTAGTTTTAGTCTTTTATATATATGGACTAACATTCCATATTTTTATTATGTAAATACTTACATATATATATATATATATATATATATATATATATATATATATATATATATATATATATATATATACTATTAGTTTATTGATAAGCTTTTTTACATCCATGCAACTTGTTCTTTTTTTTTTAAGCTTCCAAATATTTGTGTTGTAACAAGTTCTAAGTACACACTTTTTTTTATTGCGTATTCATCCACACTCTTCGAAACTGTTAAGGAGTCTCATAAGTCTTGCTTTTTTTTTATCGTATACTTAATGATGCTTTGCCTATTTAATGTTTCCAGTTGCCTTTATACGTTGGAACAAATATTCCTCTTAATCTTTCCTTCTTAATCTTTCATTCCTTTTCAGTCATTAAATCTCATTACCACTAATGATTCCTTCTGGAGTCTTTACATTCTTTTGCCTCTGAACCAGCCATCATAAAACCTCAGAATTAACTGCAACAAGTATTTTTAAATTAAAACATGAGCCCTCTCTATTCGTGTATCACTGGGATTTTCCTTAATTCTATGTTCTTCTTTCAAAAAAACTTAAATGTATTCACTGTCACTACCTTGGACTGCATTTGGTTCAGCTAGAATCACTTCATTTGTAAGTTTTATACTGAAACCCATTTCTTAATTATTCTGCATTTATACTCCAATTGAACAATTTCTTACTCTCCATTATTGAACGCTTGTTCACCTATCTATTTTTATTAGTAGCCTTGATTTTTTTTACCTATTTTTTAGTACCTTGTATCCATTATTTATTTATTCCTTTACCCATAGATCACAATTCAATCATTTTCTTTTCCTTATTGGACTTCTCACGTCCTCATTTTCCACCTCAGTTCTCCAAACACAGCTCAAACCAACTTTCCTCTGTTATTATTACCAATTTTCTATTTTTTTTTAAACTTATCTTTTGACTACACTATTCATTCTTCCATTATTCCTTTCACCGTCACTTCTTTAGCCACAGACCACAAATCCACCGTTTTCATCTCTTCATGTGCTCTACTCACTTCCTCCTTTTTTCCACTCCATTCTCTTAGCAACAATTCCATCTACGTTTTCTCCCTCGCCTCTTTAACCTTAAATCATAATTATCTATATTTGCACATATTCTAATGAAATTATTACATATACTGCGAATCACTCTGGTTATCATTACAACCAATAGCTTATTCTTCCACCTACTCTTTACTGATGAATGATACTGAATATTCTGCTTCTCATCTAATCCTCTTTACCTGGTATAAGTATAAATGTTCTTACTTAAAACCCATGCGTTGCCAGCAGACTTATCTGGAAGACTCTCGGTTCTCTCTTCTTCCAGGAACTAAATGCCTATATATGCAACATCTGCTCGCTTACTTTTACATTAAGATATCCCAGTACAACCATCCTTTCATACCCTCCTAACCTAGTCAGGAAATGATTCAGGCTCTCCCTAAAACATTCTCCATCACCCTCATCCTTTTCCATTCCTGAACAATACACGCTACTTTTTTCATGATACACGTATTTGAACCTATAGACTTATCAAACTAATACATTAGAACTCGTCCATGCATCCCCAGAGTTTTCCGAATATTAAAAAGCACTGTCCCTCCCATATAGCTCTGCACTAAACATTTATTCTTTCCACAGTAACAGTTCATTACTATTCCTGCACATTGCATTTTACTCTTACCCATTAAGTTTAAAAACACGCAGCTTTCTCTTCTTAAACAAATAAATATTTTTTTCTTTTCTATAAAGCCATACAGAATTTTTCCACAGGATTTTGTGTAATATCAGAACAAAATACGGTGTAATACACGCCATGACCTCTCCTTGAGGTGTTTTTCCCACCATGCGATGTGGAGATGAGTTTTGTTTTCTGCTTTGGCATCACAGGCGGTGAAAAGCGTTATCACTGCTGCTATGAGGGCATTTCCTCCCACCAATGGGTCCGCAATCTTTTACTATGACCATTGGTGCTTATTAGGACAGCATTTATTCATCTGTACGACATAGCTCCCACCACGGCTGAAGTCCTCAATAAGCAGACTTATCGTAAGTATGTGATTGTCATCGACCTCATTAAAGAAGATATACTACATTTAGATTTTAATGAGTTTTTCTAAAATATCTTCTTGGATATATATACACATTAAGGAAGAGACCGACTGATGTTACGCGAAGAAATGCATTTTCGGTGAATTGGCATTATTTGATTACTCTGTTCGCATCCTGGGAAGTTTTTGCTCTTCAGGATAAACATCACTGGGTATTTATTTTGATAAAATAATCCGTAAAGTGAGCATCTAGTCCGGCACTCATCAACTTTCATTTCTCGTATGGAAAAGTGTAATATTTAAATGCGGACTGAATATCATCAGCATTAATTAATCTTTGAAAAAATAATGGTAACGTGGAAACACTCAGCAAGGTTTAGATTCGTACACTACTCAATATTTTTCAAAACGTCTAAAGTTCTAAATTTGTTTTAAATTTCGGTTCTTGCAAAATATTTTACATTTTTTTCTGTGAACCATTTTGCAGGGTGGGTTTGACATGGAACTGTATAGTGTGTATTTTACATAATTCATTTAAATCCGTTTTCAAAGACTGGCCACATTGTTAAAATTAATTGTCATGAATTCTTTATATACCGTTTTTCTTCAGGAAACACTTGAAATTAAATCCCAATTAGTTAAATCCAACCTATAGAGTGTTATTGTGTACGTAAAAAAGTACTGAGAGAGAGAGAGAGAGAGAGAGAGAGAAAGAGAGAGAGAGAGAGAGAGAGGGGAGAACGAGAGAGAGAGAGGAAAGAGGAGAGAAAGAGAGGAGAAGAGAGAGAGAGAGAAGAGAGACGAGGGAGAGAGGAGAGGAGAAAACATTCAAGTGTGCAAGATGCTGCCTGCCTTAGAAATGTGGTATTAGTTGTCTGCGTTAATGGCAGAAGATAAAGCGAAACCAGGTTGCTAGCAAGGCACCAGAGAGAATCAGGTGACAAGAGAGGAAGATTTCTGCAATTCCCAACATCGACCCAGAGTGTAGCCATATGTTTAAAAACAAAGCAAAAACGAAGGAAAATATTCACGTACAACATATGAGTTTTTTCTTGTAATTTCATCACCTCATTTTGGTTTCAGATTACAACAAAACAAATATCTTGTTGACTGTCTCCTAGTGATGAATTTATGTTGAATGTAGTTGTCTTGCTATCATCTTTCAATTGTTAAATAATTGGATTATGAACCCCAAGGTATCAACAAGAAGGCCTATTAAAAGATAGGTGATCGCAGGTACGAAGTAGAAAGAAAGGAAATTCTAGAACCAGCCATTATCCATCACCAGCTTGTCATTGCAGACCACCACCATCTGTATTTAGTGCTCTCAGGCAATGTCGCAGATTCGTCTAATTTTACTCATTTTTTTTCAGTAAATAGTCGTTAATGCTAGAGAGGGTTATTATGGCATAAGAATCGAGCAACTAGACAGTGTTTTCTTTGTTTTTTTGAGGACTGCTTGTCTTGGCAAAGGTTCCCAATTGTTATCACTAGTCGCGAGCGTTCTTGCTGCTAATCTCTCTCTCTCTCTCTCTCTCTCTCTCTCTCTCTCTCTCTCTCTCTCTCTCTCTCTGTTACCATTGCAAATGTAATAATGAAACCATTGTATGTTTATTTGTTTTTCTTGAAGGGAAATCATTCCGCTGCCAAGACCGAGGTTGATACAGAGTATGTAGAGTTATTTATGAAATATTCTGCACCAGACGTCATAGCATCAAAGCCCAGGTCCCAAAGTGCCTCATAAAATTTTTGTTTTGAGTCCTCTTCGCATTTATGTAGCCCATACGTATATTTACCTCCATAAAGCCGTAGTCCAAACAAATTTATTTTAAAGCCTACGTGGCCATCATTGCCCGCATACCAAAATATGCCTCTCCAAAGTAAACGGTCCACACACGGTACTTATTTTTTCACGTTTCGCCATAAACATTTAAGTGCCCTCGAAAGAAAAAAGAAAAAAAGAAAGAAATGCCCTTGGGAGACAGACGACTGACACGGTCCCCTCTTCCTTCGTCCAAATCCGGCGTTTGTGGAGAAGCAGAGAGAGAGAGAGAGAGAGAGAGAGAGACCTTACCTTACCTTACAGACCTTACATCTTGTTCGGGTTGCCCCAGGTCCCTCAGTGTGAGGCACCTCTAATGTCTACCAGAGAGTTGCTAGTACATCTTCCGGTATATTTTGCATCTTCCAATCTTGGATGGTCTGGGATGCAGTTTAGATATTTGTCGAGCTTATTCTTAAACACATCTACGCTCACTCCTGATATATTCCTCAGATGAGCTGGCAACGCATTGAATAGACGCTGCATTATCGATGCTGGTGCGTAGTGGATTAATGTCCTGTGTGCTTTCCTTATTTTTCCTGGTATATTTTTGGGCACTATTAATCTACCTCTGCTTGCTCTTTCTGATATTTTTAGTTCCATGATATTTTCTGCTATTCCTTCTATCTGTTTCCATGCCTGAATTATCATGTAGCGTTCTCTTCTCCTTTCCAGACTATATAATTTTAAGAATTGTAGTCTTTCCCAGTAGTCTAGGTCCTTAACTTCTTCTATTCTAGCTGTAAAGGACCTTTGTACACTCTCTATTTGTGCAATATCCTTTTGATAGTGTGGGTACCATATCATATTGCAATATTCAAGTGGACTACGAACATATGTTTTATAAAGCATAATCATGTGTTCAGCTTTTCTTGTTTTGAAGTGCCGTAACAACATTCCCATTTTTGCTTTACATTTTCTTCTTCTTCTTCCTCTTCCTCTTCTTCTTCATCCTCAACTATTTGTACATTCAATCTTGATTTAATAACATTGTCTATCCATGATAGACATGTTGAACAAAAATTCTTGTATCTTTTCTCAAATCTTGTATTACCTCAGCACACTGTGGATGGGTCGTAAGCGTTTGCATTGCAGCACATTTTCTGATTAGGTTTTGTGGATTGACTATGCTATACCAAACCTTACACAGTTTGCATGCTTTTGGCATTCTTTTTCCTAATGCATCAATTAGTATATTCACAAGATTCACCTTATTCATTTTCTTTGTCGGAATATGTTGGTTTATGTATATTTTCTTTATGAGTCTCTTGACCACTTGGATTTTATTTGGAACTTCTTCAATTATTTTCAAGATGTTTTCATTAGATTTGTTCCAGTTTGAAGGATTATATCCTTCTAATATATCTATGAATGCTTTTGTATCTTTTTGGTTAGGACTGTTGCTGATTTCATAGATGAGAAATGCCAGTTCCCTTCCTGCTACCTCATCGTATTGCGAATCTGCTAGACACGCCAAATTACGCCACCTTTTCCCGCAGTTGGAACTTACTGCCGATCTTGTTCTGATTTATAGTATTACACTTGATAAACTAACTTAGAAGACGCTTTATCCTACTATTTTCACACTAATCTTATCA
>NC_061107.1:133422342-133449842 GCF_015104395.2 Macrobrachium nipponense | reverse complement strand
TTTCTTTATAATGTCGATTTACCAATTTACTGACAAACACGCACGACAAGGGATCATTTCATGAATTTATTATAAATTTACTCATAAATACGTATACCAGAGTATAAATGAGCAAAAATTTACAAGTATCTATCTGTCTTTCTACGAGTATATATGTATATATATATATATATATATATATATATATATATATATATATATATATATATATATATATATATATATATATAATATATATGATATATATATATATATATATGTGTATATATATATATTTAGAGAGAGAGAGAGAGAGAGAGAGAGAGATACATATATAAACATATATATATGTATATACATATATATATATATATATATATATATAGTATATTATATTATATATATATCATATATATTAGCTGACCAACCCGGCATTGCCAGGGAAAACTCTAAATGACAACTTATAAACTCTTTCTTTCTCTCTCTCTTTCTTTCCTCCCTCCCAAACCCCTTGAACTCTCTCTCTCTCTCTCTCTCTCTCTCTCTCTCTCTCTCTCTCTCTCTCTCTCTCTCTCCTTATTTCTTGTTAATATATTTGCTTCTTACATTGCCCTGCATATTTTTACATTTCATATTTTATCACTTCTCACCCACATTCCTATTGGGGCTGAACTTGGACTTGAAGGACATCTGGGGTGTCCCTGTTTATCCTAGCGACCTCAAAAACTATGGAATAGACTCAGATAGCCATCCTTTTAGACATTTTATTTTCTCCCTGTTTTACTCCTAATTCTTAACAGGGATAAGCTTGGGCTTAAAGGGCATTGGGAGTGTCACTATTCATCTCAGCTACCTCAAGAGCTATGGATTAAACATTAGGATCTGTCGGTTTTTGGTTATTTTTACATGTCACCCCATTCCCACCCTTCTCACTCGTCCCCTAACTCACTATTGGTGCTGAGTTTGGACTACAATTTTATCAGGAGTATCACTATTCATCTCGACAACCTCAAGAGCTATGTATTAGACACTAATATATGTTATTTTAGATTATTTTTACATGTCACCCCCTTCCTACCCCCTTTCACCCCTTTCCCTATTGGGGCCGAACTTGGGCATTGGGAGTGTGATTATTCATCTCAGCAACCTTGAAAACTATGGATTACATACTAATATCTGTGGTTTTCGGTTATATTTATGTTACCGCTTCTCAAACCCTTTTCACTCCACCTCCCTATTGGAGCTGATTTTGGGCTTAAAGGCATCAGCAGTGTCAGTATTCATTTCAGCGACCTTGAAAACTATGGCTTAGCAAAATGAATAGTTGTTGCTTTCAGTAATTTTTACATCTCACCCCCTTACCACACATCCCCCTTTACCCAACCAATGGTCCAATTATAATTCTGTTTTTACCATGACCTTCCCCAGTTTGACATTGCCTTATATTCAAAATCCCACTAAAAACGGTCAAGAAATGTGAATTTGTATAGCATTTATATAAACAAATAGAAATTATATATTTATATATATATATATATATAATATATATATAGTGTTTGTGTGTGTGTGTATATATATATAGTATATTATATATATATTTATATATATATATATATATATATATATATATATATATATGTTTATATATATATTCCTATTATTCTTTAGTATGTCCTTCCAATCGTTGCCATGGCTTTTATATTGAATGAAATAATGTCTTTTTTTGTAATCTTAGTTTTCTATATAAGAAAAGTTCGCGTGGAGCAAACCTAAGATTAATATCATAATTCAGACAGAATCATCAATAGATTACGCAAACAAACAAAGAAATACAGGAGAAATCTCTCTGGTAGAAAATCTTTTAGAAGAGAATTCTCTAAAAACTTTTTTAGCTTTTGGAAATGCACCAATAAACAGACAGTAGCATGGCATACATTTGAAGATCATTTCATCGAAAATCTGGTTAGCCTTTGGTTGGAATAATAAGAAATTTGCCTATTATATTAGTCAACTTTGTGCTTAATATCCGTCGGTTTCTAAATACAATTTTTTAAGAATATGGATGATAAATAATTTCATGAATGTACTCAAGGTTTAAAGAAAATTATTGCCAAAAAATAAATCTCTAAAACTATCCTGAACGATTAAACGTTATGCAAATAATCGGTTTAGGAAGCCACCTCTAAAATATTACTTTTTAGAGAGAGAGAGAGAGAGAGAGAGAGAGAGAGAGAGAGAGCAGGGGCGGGGGGGACAGGGTTGTTTTTTCAATATAATGGGAAAATGGTTGGGACTTGCTAATTTCAACTGCTAAAGCAAACTTCCTTGACGTTTTACCTGAATACTCTCAAAACCTCTCGACGGCCAACGGCAGATGGTAAAATGCATTGCAAAAATACCTACAGGTGTTTCCTGATTTTACGACTTCGAATTCGGTGCCAAGCCCTTGTTAATTGACTTAGTGTTTTCTGAGAACATACTTGACAGAATGGCTGCAGGGACAGTGGAAACAGGGTGGGATACAAAAACCCCGGATGTATCACTTCGCGCTTCAACACTGTCGACCTTGAGATCCTTGCGCCAAAAACGAAATTCGTTTTTCCACTTTTTTTTAAAATGGGATTATTGCGGTTACAGCCAATAAAACTAGTGATATCTACGTGCGCCCTTGGGGTCCATTTAGGAAGGAATTGAGTCCATTCTCACCTGATGCATGTTATCTGCCTTTAGTTAAACTCCTAGAATTTTAGTCTATCATCCGTCAATCAGCAAAGCACCTACCGACACTCGTTGCCATTATCAGCTAGTGTGGATTTTCATCACCCAATTTAGCCTCATTTCCCTTAATTACGTCTGCTACGCTTCCTGCTGCGACTGAATCTTCTATGTTTTATTGCGATTTTATTTTTCTTTATCGCTTTACCGGAATTCACATGTTAACACATTTCTTTTTACTTTTATTTGGTTTGTTTATTGTTCAGTGTTTTTCCTACTTTGAAAAATTATTTGAAAAGGGAAGTAAAACCCAATGTTTCTGCAAAGAGAGAATCCCAAAATAATTTAAAAAGAATAGATACACGGTCTTATAAAGCTGACAATAAGAGATATTGGAAATCTATAATAATAGTCAGACCAACATAAAACATTTTCAGAATTCTAAGAAAATCAGAAGCCAAAAAATGTTTGAAATGTGATAGGAGTGTATTTAGAGTATTTCCTCCTTTGAATTTGTTCCTCATTCCCAGATCTCTCTCTCTCTCTCTCTCTCTCTCTCTCTCTCTCTTCTCTCTCTCTCTCGCTCTCTCTCTCTCTCTCTCTCTCTCTCTCTCTCTCTATGGGATCCGCTTTTAATTATATAAATGTAAATAGTAAGTAGAGCAGTGAGGACTGCTTGATGGTGAAATCTGCTTTCGCACTTTGTCGACATTTATCATCGATTCAGATTTAAAAAAAAAAAAAACACCTTTACAAAATGCTCAGTATATCAGAGTATCCACATGAACATGAAAAAAACAGCATAGGTCTCCTCATTCATCTGAATAACTGCCTTAATGCACATACAAGCACATACTCGAACACACACACACACACACACAGTGGAAACAAAGGCGCAGAACCAAATAGTCAGATAATGGCTGTCCCCTGAAATACAGTTCATATGGGATGTGATGACCAGGTGATTGTTACCTTTATCTTAGTGTCACTACTGTATAAGAGGTAGCCTACATCGTTATATTTAGTTGATTGTATAACTGGCATAAATACTATTAGTTTGGAAGAAATGTAATAAACAAGAGAGGAAGTAGCGAAGCATGACTGAGGTCAAACTAAGGAGGATGCCTGTATGTATATAGATTGACATTATATTACATATATATAGAATATTAATCAAAGGTAATAATAATAATAATAGTAGGGAAAAACTCTCTATCACGAGAGTATATATAATGTTCTAAAGGGTCCACAATAATACAAAGTGTAAAAAGTCCGTGTATAATTTTGAAGACTTTACAGATAGCTTTCGAACCCTTCCCTGGGTTCATCTTCATTTGGACTGAAGATGAACCAAGGGAAGGGTTCGAAAGCTATCTGTAAAGTCTTCAAAATTATACACGGACTTTTTACACTTTGTATTATTGTGGACCCTTTAGAACAAAATAATAATAATAATAATAATAATAATAATAATAATAATAATAATAATAATAATATAATAATAATAATAATAATAATAATAATAATAATAATAGCAGAACAACTCCAGCATTGTATCTCAAATCACCAAGCACCCAAATGGATGACCACAGGAAGGACATCCTTAGTACAAAAAGACAAGAGTAAGGGAAATATAGCCAGTAACTACAGGCCTATCACCTGCCCACCAATAATGTAGGAAGTTACTAACAGGTATCATCAGTGAAAGGCTATACAACTACCTAGAGGAGACAAACACCATCCCCACCAACAGAAAGGCTGCAGAAGGAATGAAGTACGGGCACAAAAGACCAGCTCCTGATAGACAAAATGGTAATGAAGAACAGTAGGAGAAGGAAAACCAACCTAAGCATGGCATGGATAGACTATAAGAAAGCCTTCAACATGATACCACACACATGGCTAATAGAATGCCTGAAAATATATGGGGCAGAGGAAAACACCATCAGCTTCCTCAAAAATACAATGCGCAACTGGAATACAATACTTACAAGCTCTGGAGTAAGACTAGCAGAGGTTAATATCAGGAGAGGGATCTTCCAGGGAGACTCACTGTCCCCACTACTCTTCGTAGTAGCCATGATTCCCATGACAAAAGTACTACAGAAGATGGATGCCGGGTACCAACTCAAGAAAAGAGGCAACAGAATCAACCATCTGATGTTCATGGACGACATCAAGCTGTATGGTAAGAACATCAAGGAAATAGATACCCTAATCCAGACTGTAAGGATTGTATCTGGGGACATCAGGATGGAGTTTGGAATAGAAAAATGCGCCTTAGTCAACATACAAAAGGGCAGAGTAACAAGAACTGAAGGGATAAAGCTACCAGTTGGGAGCAACATCAAACACAGATGAGTCTGGATACAAATACCTGGGAATAATGGAAGGAGGGGATATAAAACACCAAGAGATGAAGGAAACGATCAGGAAAGAATATATGCAGAGACTCAAGGCGATACTCAAGTCAAAACTCAATGGCGGAAATATGATAAAAGCCATAAACACATGGGCAGCGCCAGTAATCAGATACAGCGCAGGAATAGTGGAATGGACGAAGGCAGAACTCCGCAGCATAGATCAGAAAACCAGGAAACATATGACAATACACAAAGCACTACACCCACAAGCAAATACGGACAGACTATACATAACACGAAAGGAAGGAGGGAGAAGACTACTAAGAGCATAGAGGACTGCGTCAACATCGAGAACAGAGCACTGGGGCAATATCTGAAAACCAGTGAAGACGAGTGGCTTAAGAGTGCATGGGAAGAAGGGCTGATAAAAATAGACGAAGACCCAGAAATATACAGAGACAGGAGAATGACAAACAGAACAGAGGACTGGCACAACAAACCAATGCACGGACAATACATGAGACAGACTAAAGAACTAGCCAGCGATGACACATGGCAATGGCTACAGAAGGGAGAGCTAAAGAAGGAAACTGAAGGAATGATAACAGCGGCACAAGATCAGGCCCTAAGAACCAGATATGTTCAAAGAACGATAGACGGAAATAACATCTCTCCCATATGTAGGAAGTGCAATACAAAAAATGAAACCATAAACCACATAGCAAGCGAATGTCCAGCACTTGCACAGAACCAGTACAAAAAGAGGCATGATTCAGTGGCAAAAGCCCTCCACTGGAGCCTGTGCAAGAAACATCAGCTACCTTGCAGTAATAAGAGGTACGAACACCAACCTGAAGGAGTGATAGAAAACGATCAGGCAAAGATCCTCTGGGACTATGGTATCAGAACAGATAGGGTGATATGTGCAAATAGACCAGACGTGACGCTGATTGACAAAATCAAGAGGAAAGTATCACTCATTGATGTCGCAATACCATGGGACACCAGAGTTGAAGAGAAAGAGGGAGAAAAAATGGATAAATATCAAGATCTGAAAATAGAAATAAGAAGGATATGGGATATGCCAGGGGAAATCGTACCCATAATCATAGGAGCACTAGGCACAATCCCAAGATCCCTGAAAAGGAATCTAGAAAAACTAGAGGCTGAAGTAGCTCCAGGACTCATCACGCAGAAGAAGTTGTTTATCATAGAAACGGGGGCGCACATTATAATAAGAAGTGATGGACTCCCTAAAAGTAGGCAGGATGCAACCCGGACCCCAACCCCACCTATAAATAATACCACCCAGTCGAATTAGAGGACTGTGATAGAGCAAAAAAAAAAATAACAAATAATAATAATAATAAATCAAAAAGAAAGTATCACTCATTGATGTCAGAATACCATGGGACACTAGAGTAGATGAGAAAGAAAGAGAAAAAATTGATAAGTATCAAGACCTTAAAATAGAAATAAGAAGGATATGGAATATGTCAGTGGAAATTGTAATCCGAATCTTTTCCTTAGTTTTGAAGCAAACTAAGGAGGGTGCCTGTATGTATATAGATTGACAAACCCATCATCATAGGGACACCAGGCATGATCCCAAGATCCCTGAAAAGAAACCTGAAGAGGGTGCTCCGGGAAACAGCACATAGTAAGAAAAGTGATGGACTCCTAAGGAGCCAGGATAGAACCCGGTCGAATATGATAACTGTGATAGACAAAACTAATAATAATAATTATCATTATCATTGGAGAAACAAATCCACAGTTATGTAAATGTACATATATTTAAGGGGAACCGAACAGATTCCAGAAAGCTATCCTTGCTGTTTTTAAATTCAAATATATGCAC
Source organism: Macrobrachium nipponense (assembly GCF_015104395.2). Lineage (NCBI taxonomy): Eukaryota > Metazoa > Arthropoda > Malacostraca > Decapoda > Palaemonidae > Macrobrachium > Macrobrachium nipponense. Next base: position 133,442,924 of record NC_061107.1, on the reverse strand, counting down.
ACTTACATAACTGTGGATTTGTTTCATCATTTGAAGACTCTTGCTACTACTAGGATTTTTTTATTAATTATTATCATTATTATTATTGTCAGTATTAATAACTATCTTTTCTCTAACTTACTTTTTTTACATGTTAAGCAAACGAACAGTAGTCAGTTTCAGGATTAGAAACAAAGGCTGTTATTGAAGTATAATAATAACCTCAAAAGAATGACGGGCAACCTGAAGGAGGATGCCAGGATCTCTATCCTTCTTCGTCTCACTTGCCCTGGAATGATATCGATACACTCTGCTAAATCCATATCCCCTTACATCAATAGATACGGCAAATAGTAAATGAAAGGATTCTAGGTCAGCCTGTTGATTAAGAGTGTATAAATGGAAAATACCGGGTCTGCTTTTATTTCATGAATTTCGTGACCTTCACTGCCATGTTTCTGTGGATAATTAATCAAGCAGTCACCAGTATATTGGATAAAATGCTCCTTTTCTTTCTTGGGAGCTAGCATGTTTAAAATTGCTCTGAACACTCAAAGGAATAAGATAATCGCATAACCCGATTCCCGTTCCCCCGCCAGGTTTCATGACCAACCATGCAGTGCGAAGAGTTCATTATTGTCTCACGATATACTTCCACACTTCCCGCCTTTAACTTTCTTTTATTTTGACTTCCTCTACGATCGGCATTTATAATATTAATGTATATCCCCGTAGGGAGGTAGTGCCGACAGTGCTCCTCACGGGGTGCACTGGAGAAATCACTAAAGGTTCTTTGCAGCGTCCCTGCGGACCAAGTTGCAACGCCTTTCTCTCATTTTACCGTACCTCATTTCATATTAGCTTGCTTCCATCTTGCTATCCCCCCTCTCCTAACAATTATTTTAAAGTGCAACTGCGAGGTTTTCCTCCTCTTATACCTTTAAAGCCTGCCTACTCACAGTTTTCCTTCTCAGAGCAGAATGACCTCATAGGACCTAGTGCTTGGCCCTTGGCCTAAACTAAATATCTCATAATATTATTGTATATATTATACGCACACACACACACACACACGCACACAACACATATATTATATATATAATATATATTATATATATATATATATATATATATATATATCTATATATATATATATATATGTGTGTGTGTGTGTGTGTGTGTGTGTGTGTGTGTGTGTGTGTTGATATAACATATACAATAACTATATATATAGAAATATATAATATCATATATATATATATATATATATATATATATATATATATATGTGTGTGTGTGTGTGTGTATTTTATTGGATATGCACTATATGCAACTGAAAGTGCAGACATTTAAACGTTTATCTAGCTCCATACATTTAAGAGCTTTTAAAATTAGTGTGCTAACTGGGGACGAGTACCAATTCCACCCTCTGTTTATCATTTAGTTGAGTGTCACACCGTTCACTGTATTTGACTTCCCTTTGCGGAAGGGGAAGTGTAATGCATATGACACTACCATCACTTCCCGTGAGAGAATTTGACTGAATATTGCCTATGCCAAGATAATTGGGTTATGATTTTTTTCTCTGACATCGCTTCCGTATGCTACGTGGTTATGTCACTGAACACGGAAAAAACGGACCAAGTACGTCCTTGAATTACGTTTTTATTTTTTTTATTTTTGTGCGTATTTTAAGCATCATTTTTCAGTTCGTCCCTGTGAAATTCTGTTAAGTCTTCTAAGTATTGAGATTTTTTTTAACATGGGAATATTATTCTCTGTTTTACTTTAGATTCGTTATTTTTTTAAGTGATGTCAGAACAGTAATAAAATACAAACTATATCTAGCATTAAATCTTATTCGATTACTTTGTTTGAATACTAAAAAGGGATTAATCTATGTTTTTATGATCATTATACCATCGTTGTTTAACAAGAACGGCATGAAATAATTTTTATTTATTCATTTCAATTTTCGTGAGTTGGAATCTTTGACACATTGATTTATCTTTTTTACTTTCTTTCGTTTGTTTTATATTGCTTTTTTTACCCAAATCTGCGCTGTCATCCAGAAGTTCATAACAACATGCTTATTCAATTTCAAAGTCATTTTTGAAAATGTACAGCTCAGAGTCAGATGAAAGGGAGGTTCTACACACATCACGCAAAGGGTTTTTCTTTCTTTTCCATAAACACCGGTATTCCAATAATATATCACCAAGCTACTTTGAATGACCGCTCCCATAGGAAGCCAGTGGGCGATGATTGTACGTACCACCGACAGTAATTTCCAGGTGTCGTGCCCTTGAAAAAGTAATTGGTAAACAGCCCACTGGCACCAGAATTTTAATTCGACATTTTTCATAACAATAAGGATCAATGTTTTGTCCCGTATTCATTTGATGCCGTTGGGAAACAAGAACAGGAGGTAAAAGATAAAACGGTGTCTAATCCTGAAAGAAACTCTTGTAGGTAGCAAAGAAAACAGTGGATGAGAGTCCTCCAAAGAGGAGAATAAGAGAACAGACTATTCCATCTCTGTCAAACGGAAAAGTACAGAACACCTCAGCTACATGTCTTATATTCCAAATCGGTGCAACTGCATTCAAAAAGCTACCTTGATTGGAATGTAGAAAAACTATTGAAATCAACACAAGATACCTTATCTTTAGAGAAGCACTTTTGACTGCTTGATCTACGCAGTCTCTCGAGGACACTTTTTAAATAAGCAATAGTGACTACGTTGAGAAATGATTGGTTCAGTTGTACCTATTGCCCCTTATTAAATAAAGTAGAATAAATAGTCGGAAGGTAAACAGAGAAAAATGAAAACCATCATAGCTATCTGGATTGTTAGGTTACTGATTTCTGTTCGTGTAAGCTTTCGTGTAAAGAGCTGACTTATGAAGAGGAGTAAATTAAAAAACTCCGTGTAGACGACAAGTGATAACCGGGAGGTTTGAATGGCCCATGTTTGTATGAACAAGTGTGATCATTCTCAGACATGTGAGTCCACATCCGCCTTCCTCATAATACGTTCCTTTTTTTAACAAACTGACCCCATGAACGCCTAACAGCTACTGATAATTCCCCACATAAGAAATAAAAATTAACTCTCTCTCTCTCTCTCTCTCTCTCTCTCTCTCTCTCTCTCTCTCTCTCTCTCTCTCTCTCTCTCTCTCTCAAACAAACATGTAGGTTCAACAAGTCTGTCAAGATACGAGCTGGTAGTTGTTGACATAACAAATTAACAAACTATGATCTTGTAGAGGCACATGAACAACTTCATTAAGATTATAAGCAAACAAGCATTTGGCTCTCATTGCCGGGTGCTCTGATGCAGACTAAAATTTCATCTTGCTCCACTGTTAATATTTCAACTTTCACGTACGTTAAAGCGTATGTTCTGTGTCATATAATTCGATAATCAAGATGTATCTAAGTAAAGGTTTCTGAGCACACTAAAACGAATTAAATATTCTATTTTTAAATGTCGATTGAAGTAGAAACTGACGATATAAGGAGTGGATGGAGTCAAATTAAAGAAAGATATATAAATCTATGATCGATTTATTTGTGGATTTGTATGAGATATTTGTTTTTCTTACTTCAACCTATCGCTCATTGCACTGTACGGTAGGATGGTTCGAATCCTAGCCAAGGCAGAAGCATTAATCATAAATAATTCACTTTGGTTGTAAGTTAATTCCCAGTGTATAGACAATTTGGTATTAAGGTTTAATACAAACATACATACATCACATATATATATATATATATATATATATATATATATATATATATATATATATATATGTTTGTGTGTGTGTGTGTGTGTGTATGTATAGTTTGTGTGCGTGTGTGTGTATACATTATATATATATATTATATATATATATGTGTGTGTGTGTGTGTGTGTGTATGTGTGTATATATGTGTGTGTATAAGTACTACATAATTTCCTCCATTTTTAAGTCATTCCCACGAGAAGTGCCTGTATCGGGTGAAAAGGAGATAGCAGTCACCACCACGATCCTCTACCTGTTCCTGAAACTATTCCAAAAACTATTTCTACAACCCCTTGACTTATTCATTGACTTGCTCAGATGTTTCTTCCTTACATATGCTGGGATATTTACTCCTTTCCATTCTCTTTTGATCCTTGGATACCGAGATATTGTTTACGTGTTTCTCTAACAAAACGTTTTATCTCATTATATATATACATATATAGTCATCGTGCTGTCTGTTATTATAGTTGTTGTGACTCTAATTTACTGAATCCAGTTAGTTATTTAACACTTCCTAGAGTAATCTCTCTATTTTTATCTCATATCCATAAATGTGTTTGTATTATGTGATTGTAAAATACATACAAAATGCTTATATGGGCAATTATGTTTGTGTAACACAACGTATTTATTCAGTAACGTAAAATAATTGTTCAGTAACTGATAAATGCATTGATTACAGATGAAAAAGAAGACATATAAGTGAAATACAATCAGTAAATTGCGCAAAGATTTCACAATTCAACAATAAATTAACATGACAGTCTTACTATAGACAGACATTTAAGTTATTGTTTAAAGCGGAATCCCAAAAATGGTATATATATATATATATATATATATATATATATATATATATATATATATATATATATACACACATATATATATATATATTATTATATATATATATATATATATATATATTATTCAAGACCGAATTTCGGGTGTAAGAGAGTTACAGAATATCTTGAAGAGGATGAATTGATTAAGACAATTTTTATAGTGAAGATAAATCAAAAATGTTTGTTTATCACATGGATCACACCGAAATAAAGAGGGTTGGTGACTAGTTTTTTTCATTACAAAAGTCATTCGAGAACAGTGAAAGTGTTAAAAAAAACGCATGTATTGCATACATATACCTAGAGACAGTGTATGATAAAACTGACAGAAAGAAAATGTGGAGAATGCTGAGACAGTATGGCATAGGTTATTGAAAGCAATTAAAAGGTTTACGATGGCAGAAAATCACTCGTTACAGCATGTTAGTAAGAGAGTTACTGGTTTAGTGTAAAAGTCGGTCTGAGACAAGGGAGAGATATGTCTCCATGGCTACTCGGTATCTTTATGGCTGGAGTTGTAAGGGGTTGTCAAGGAGAGGACAGTAGATGCAGGTGCAAAGTTACGAGACAGAAAAATGAGTCTTGAAGTGAGTAAGGTATGGTTGCGATTTACAAAATATACATGCACACAGGGGATAATGAAGAGACTGCGGAAATCAGTATATGAGCGTGAAAGTGTTAGAAGCGTAGGAAGTCTTGAATAAAACAAGATCGTGATAAAGGTTAAGAGAGTAAATCTAAACTATGAAAATGCAGTTGTGAATGTTAATATCGATAGAAGAAAGGAATCAGTTGATTCGTGCATGTCTTTGGGAGTAAATATTAAGGATAATGTTAGGATGAGAGAAGAAATGAGTAAGAGACCAAATCAAGCGATAAAAGTACAAGGTGTGCACAAGATTGGGATGAGATTTGGGAAGGTGGAATTGCAGAAGCGATTGTTGAGTCAACTCAGTTTTATGCAAGAGAAGAGTCAAATTTCATGCAAATAGGAGAAAAAGGTTGCCATTTCTGAGATGAACTTATAGGGGGAGGTGTGTGTGTGTGTGTGTATGTGTATTTGACAAAAACACTTCCCGTACAGGGTGTGGTCTCAGGAAAAACAGAAGATAGTAATTTTAACATTCATACTTTAACTACTGAATCATGGACGAACTACATGTGCTATAAAACACACACACACACACAAACACACACACACACACACACACACACACACACACACACACACACACACACACACATATATATATATATATATATATATATATATATTATATATATAGGGTGGGCCAAAGTAGCCTCACATTACTTCATGAACTGTTTCTCATTCAAAGTACTCTTCAATAGAAAATTAATCTGTGCAATTAATACATTCTATACTTATTTTTATCCTTTTCATGTCACTCATTCTTAAATATGCCACTTATTCATGTCTGAAAAATTTTATGCGTTTAATAAATTATTTTTTATTTTTTTTCTGTTTTAACTGTGAGGCTACTTTTGGCCCACCCTGTATATATATATATGTGTGTGTGGTGTGTGTGTGTGTCTGTGTGTGTGTGTGTGAGTGTGGTTATGTGTTGGCGGGTATGTGTATGTATGTGCATTTGTCATCTCAGGTCATGCTTCAAGAGTTCACCTTCTGGTTTATTCCCAAAGTCATACGTTCATAGTAAGGAGGTTCGTTCATCTTCCACCCTTCTTTACTCAATAACCAGACGACCAAAACTAATATGGCTCTAGCTAATTAGTTGCGCCGGATAAGCATGTCATTACTTCCAAAAATACGAAGAAACTTGCTAGGCTCTCTCTCTCTCTCTCTCTCTCTCTCTCTCTCTCTCTCTCTCTCTCTCTCTCTATCTCTATCTCGTATTGCTCTAAATTCTATTAAAGCAAGATCTTGTAGTTAAGTGTATTTAAAAAAAAAAAAAAAAAACTGGGAAATCAAATTCTGTATGTTAGGTTTTAGAAGTAGAATTATAAAAGCAACTTTTTGATTGGTAAATTGTAGTTTTCATTACTGTGAAAGCAGTATATTCCAATGAGTTTCGCCCTTGTGCCTTCAATATTACGGGACTTAATTATATATTGTCTGAATTATCAGGAAAAAAATAATATTCATACTTATTCAGAGAACAGATTTTAAATATATCTGAAACTGGCATTCTTTTTTTGTATATGATATTTATAGTAGCATGCACTATAATACTTCCATTTTTATGGAAGCATGCATAGTTTTAAGAAGGTAATGTTTTGCAATGTGAAGCAGCAGTGATATTTAAATATAACCGATGCACCTTAGACAAACAGATTTTGTATATATGAATTCTTAAATCACTGCTCATGGATCTGATACTAACAAAATGAAAAGCATCTTCTACGACGTCTCTCTTTTACTGCCATCTTCTAGATACACTGTTTGCATTTAAATGCATTCCATGCACCACTCTGTCCACGGTGTTCCACCTGCCCCTACGAGGGTACTTTGTCTTTAGGTCTCATGTACTAAACAAATAAGTGTTTTTTGTTCATCAGTCCAGGGTTAATCGTGTTTTCTGCCTCTCGCTTTCCACATTACTGGCATCGCTTATCATAGAACTGTTCCTAGAAACACTCCTTGTTTAGCTTTGTCCTTTTTGTAAACCATGGTACAGTTTTTTATTACTTGCATGTTCTCATATGTTATTTCTGGTGGAAAGTTTTATGTCATTCATTTACTGACATATTGTCATAATTCACGCTTCAAAATCGGCTCAATCTTTGCCACTTTTTAGATTACAAAGCTTTATGTACTCCTTTCCTTCCAATGGGCATTGCTTCTGTCCCTACAGGATAGGTATTTACTATGAGATTCAGAGCCTTTGTCCCGGTGTTTTTCCGGAATAACCTTTTTTCTGGGCATTTGACAAAGATATTACTTACCCATAATATTCTTTACATCTCTTCCTAATTTTCGGCAGCATTCTTTATTACTTGTATTAGAAAAAAGTAAATTCGAAAGAGTAAAATAAAGCATCCGAAGGCTGTGCCGGAACACTATTGTATCGGTTCAAAGTTATACGTGATGTAAACATGTGATGTCCGGACTCCTCCCACAACGTGATGACGACAAACAGCTGTCTCTGAAATTCTGAATGAATATTTGTAACTTGTCAAGGCTTCAAGAATGGGGCTTTGATAAGTCATTGCCCCCGTAGTTGCAGGTCAGCTTTTGTAATTCGACTTGCACAATTGTTCAGGAGTAATCTTCCACAGGTAAATGAATAATAAGACCCTTTTTTGGGTAAGGAGGGCACCCGGACATCCAAGGATACCAAGTTTTAGTCATCTGTTGACTTCCATAAGGTGCAGAATGAATAATTATATGTGTTTATTTATTACAACGATTGCCACTGTAATATTAGGAAAAATATTAAAGGAGTTACGATGAATGCCAAAATTTTCTTCACTTTGTTAATTGATTTTCAATTATATAATTTTTCAGTGGAGAAATAGTGATACAAAGTAATTTTTCGGATTACTTTTGGAAACCCTTTTCTTCAAGGATTCTAGCACTCGACCTCATGGCCTGAATCCTATATACTTCTACTACTACTATTACTACTACTACTACTACTACGACCACTACTACTACTACAAAGTGTAAACAAGGTAGAAAGGTTGTATTTCATTGTTGCCAGAGGTTGAGACTTTTTCATGGATAGCCAATTATCCATCAAAAAGGAGGCAAGCTAATGACGTCATAAGTTACGTCATTATATCTTCGAAAGACATTCCTCTGAGTTTGCTAGCTATGTCTACAAGTACAAGAAGTCGGTGTTACTCTTATAATAATTAGAATTTTGCAGCTTTCGTAATACAGAATACAATAAAAAATTAGGTAGGGATGTAAGATACCCTGTGTGAAAGTGTCATCTTTGTCAAGTACGTTGATAAAATTTTATACCGGAAAAACACCGGGACACCGGCTGTGAATTTCATAGTGGGTCCCTTTCTCTTCCCTCTTTGACCTGTAGGTATATTAGGTCGTTTAGATGAAAGAAGTTAGTGATAAATTAAGTTGTTTCTGGTAATTTTCATCCTTTATCTGCCAGTATTGCTGTCAAAGCTCCATGATATTCCACTTGTGAAGAAAGCCCTAAGTAAGTTGAATTAATGATATTATATAATATGACTTTTGATGCACTCCCGAATGTCTTCCAATACTGAATTCTAACCAGTATGAAAAGTTGAAACAAGTAATATTTAATAAAGTAACTTGGTAATCATATCACAAGAAAAAATCGGTTCATTACATAGTAACATTTTTCCATATACAGTTCCTTAAATCTTGGACTATATCTTATTTCTTAGCCAATCGTCTTAAACAATCTCGTAATTTAGGTTACCTCAGAAGGTTTCAGTCATTTGGGAAGAAGGTTGGCATAACCTTTCTCCATGTTTTCAGTCTTACAAGAAAGACTAAAGAGACGATATTAGAGGTTGAAATCTAGTATTTAATATCTGAAGGTTTCTCTCCTCGAATTTCAAATTTAAATCCTACTGGTACTGTATTTGCTTTTTGAATGATGCTGCTTTAGGTACGTATAGTAAGAACAAACCTCTAGCTTTCTATGAAATTTAGAAAAAGAGATGTAATGCTATCAATGATTTTGGCAACCATCTTGGATATAGCCCTCTGGTCGAGGCATACCCGCTAAATTCTGTCATAATAGCACAAAATCAAAATTGGTTTTCAAACCTAGTTTTGAATAAAATGGTTTTGGGTCCTATTCTGAGGTCCCTACCAGGAAGAAGAAGTTCTTGATGCTTTAACTGATTATGGCTTCAAGCAACTTATTTAGAAACATTAGCATATAAGTTAACCCAAATGATATTTTTGTAGTTACTGAGGCCTGATTTCAAGAACAGTAGTTGATTTCGTTATTGGGGAAAAAAGGATTTTCAAATAAAAGAGTAGTACATGATTATCTAATGACTTGGTTACTGATTTTTAACCTAAAGAAAAGATTCAAGATTGGAGTCATATAATCAAACCATGTGTTTAATTCCAGTAACCTGATGACTAGGTTTTGTGTAACCAGACGGATATTATCATTCGTAATGACATTTCTTAAACTTCTTCGATGGAGAAATCAAAGGCTTCTCACAATATGAGGTCTCTGGCACTCATCATCATGTTGTATCTGGATTTTTGTTAAGTGGAGACCTCGTGAGCTTAAATATTAACTTTCTGCTGACATCTTATGGTGGTTAATCCTATCTTTTTATCTTAATCTTTATTGCAACCATATTCATTCACGTTTCTGTGTAGCTTTTACAACCAATAAAATATATGAAGCTTTTAGTTAAAAGTATGTTTGCCGAACTTTTCAAAAAAGACTGATTATTTATTGGTTATAGAAGGTAGAAATAGGTTGTTAAAAAGTAGCTCTGTTTAACATTTCACCAGATAATCACTTTCAATGAAAAGAAGGAGGGAAAGTTATTCATACATTTCGTCATCGTTTCAGGGATCGTTCTTGTTATTTTGATTCAAAATTTAAAACCACCAGTTCTTTTTTTTTTTGCATGATCATTTTTGTCTCTACTAGCGCAGCAGATAAGTAGAAAACTTCATTTTGTGATACAAGCATGAAATTTGGCACAAGTGCTCATTTTAACCCCTTCTATTGAAAAATTTAGATGTCCTTGCAAAACTTCAATATGGCCGCCACTTTTCAAGATGGGCGGTAGTTGTTCGATTTCTGACACTTTAGGTAAATCATTGGTAAAACAAATACATCAATCACTATTCAGATAATGTCTTCCTGGTAGAAAAGTTAACTGAAGATATCACTAGAGCTGCTACTACTATGTTTACCATTGTGATAAAGATGGCATACAAAATGGCAGCCGTGAAACATTTTACTTGATAACTGTGCAACTAAGAAAGATGGAGACATGAAATTTTTATCTATGCCTACATTTATGAGGCCAGAGAATCTGTTTCTAGCCCCTCTACTTGGCTATCATCAATATTACATCTTGAAAAGGGACCCCATAATGCTACTGAATAGTACACGCACACAAGAATATAGTGGAGTGTAATAACAAATTATTTTATGTTCGAGCACTGCGAAGGAGTCAGGTAGCTCAGGTACAAATTTCATCTTTACTGACTCAAACTGTACTGGTTGAAGCTCTTCCCCCAGTTGTTTTTGTCAGGGTGCTGGATTACCGAAATGCTGGTTGTGATCGATGTTGACTGCAGTGACAAAAAGCCCCTTTTTTAAAACAGGTGTACAGATCACAATCTCTTCCAAACGTTCGGCGACAGTGGTATCTCCCATTCGGGCTGATATTTCCAGCATCTTGTCATAAGAAATGCTTACGCCATGATCATGAAGCATTTCTACCAGATTTCTCTTCTTGATTTTGATAGCCATGCCCATTAACGATGGAAAAGGAGGTTCCCTGTCCTTTGAGTGTCGATGTATACTTGTTCCTTCCTTCTGTTTTGAAAGGCACTGCAGGAGCTAAGCTATAACCAGGTCCGATTTTGTCGAGCCAAACCTTAACTGTGACTTTATGTTTGCTCCATGTTCTACCACACTAGTGAACTGGAGTAGACTTAGAGGTATGGCATCACTGATGCATCCTTCACCAAAGGTACCATCAAACCTGGGCTGGTGATCCAGAATAAGCTTCCTCAGTATTTTTGCTGCTTTAGCAGTCACAAGCGTATCTGAGCAGTCAGATGCCTGAGATAGGTCTAAAGCTACATCTTTCCGCAAGGCAAGTAGCACATTTATTCATTTCTTGTGTACTTCTAATTCAGGGATTTCTGCCAACAATTTGTCTTATAATCTTGTTGTATTTACAGTGGGTGAGGCAATACCCCATTGTTCCAGGCATTACTGATATAATTGGAATATATCTCCAAGAGGAAATATGGCAGGACCATCGGAACTCAAGCTAGTTTCAATTATATAATTAACTAGTGGATATACATCTGGTTCTTCACTGTAACATTGTTTTTTGTCAAGATTTCTAAGCTGGGACCTCTCCCTGTTGTAAAAGAAGTTATACATACAAGATGGTATTTCAGCTCTTGTGAAACTGCATCACCTGCACCTAGTTTTGCCATTGTCACTACCTGATATAGGTGCTACATTTTCACAAAAAATTCATGCCTCATTGTCATGACTCATTCGACGCTGTTAGCATGTTTTTCCTGTGGTTCACTACCTTCAGCTGTAGATGTCCACTTTCTTGCACACCCAAGTTTTGCATTATTAAACATGACCCTACAGCTCTTGTGGTATTTTGCCATGTTTTGTTGCAGTGTTGTCTCTCGGTCACTGCCTTCATCCAGCCTTGTTGGATCAAAGTTAAGTGGCATTCCACCAATCTCCTGGGACAATTGCATATTGTTGAAATCTTAATGTACCCATCATGTTCAGGATTATGATGTACAGAGGCCAAGGGTGAAGCTAGTCCTACATTGTTCTTATCTTCCTGGCAAGACAACATTTGCTCCAGTCGATCTTCCTTTTGCCTGTGATAGAATTTACACTGGCCACTGTGAGCTCTTGACTGAGGACGAGGGAGGGAATATCTTTTTACCACCTTAATTTGATAAGTGCATTACTCTATGGGATACATCTAGGTTCAGTCATCCTAAACCTAGCCGGATCATTCATCCTGTGCCATTTAAGTCCTGTGTGACCTATACACCATCTACTTAAGAACATGAACAAGACATGTAGAGCCCCACTTACCCTTGGCTCGGCTCTCTCATGCTAGCACCTATATATTTACTTTCTACCAGCTAATTGGTATGGGGCTATTAGACAGCATTTGGAACACTAAACTACTAAACTACACTAAAGCAAAGCTAGATATAGTACAAGTAAAGCAAGATTAGCTGCCCTTTTTCAAGGTTTTAAACAAGGGATTCATATGCCTCTGGTGATGTATTTATACAATTGTTTTTTTTAAACACATTTCAGTCCGAGTCACCAAGCAAAAGTAAAATGTATTTCTGTTACAGCTTTCATATAGCATATATAAGGAAAGATGGCATCCAATATGGCAGCCAAAAACCATAAACAATCGTGTGTAAGGATTCAGTAGGCATGGAAAAATTTCTTCCTGCTCTATATAAAAGTTTGCAAGTTTATATGTAATTAATTTTTTTATATTTAGCTTTAGTTTAAAAGAGTGAATACACAACCAGGAGACATTGCTGACTTCACTGCTGTGTAAATCAGCACTGGTTTCAGTATCAGCTAATCTTGCTTTACTTATGCTGTATCTAACTTGCTTTAATGTAGTTTAGTAGTTTAGTGTCCCAAATGCTGTCTAATAGCCCCATATCAATTACCTGGTAGAAAGTAAATATATAGTTGGTAGATCTAGTCAGAAAGCTGCGCTTGAATTGACAGGAGGTGCCAGTGCGAGAGAGCCGAGCCAAGCGTAAGTGGGGTTCTACATGGCTTGTTCATGTACTTACCTGGATGATGTATAGATCACACAGGACTTAAATGGCACGTGATGAATGATCGGGCTAGGATTAGGATGATAAAATAATAGTCCCCAGTCTTATTCAAGAGCTCACAGTGGCAAGTGTAAATTCTATCACAGGCAAAAGGAAGACCGACTGGAGCAAATGTTGTCTTTGCCAGGAAGATGAAAAAAAATGTAGGTCTAACTTCACCCTTGGTCTCTGTACATCATAATCCTGAAGGTGATGGGTACATAATGATTCCCACCAATATGACATGGTTCCAGGAGATTAGTGAAATGTCGCTTAACTTGGACCCAGCAAGCCTGGATGAAGGCAGTGACTTAGAGGCAACACAGCAGCAAAACATGGCAAAATACCACAAGAGCTGTAGGGACATGTTTAATAATGCAAAACTTGAGCGTGCAGGAAAGCGAAGATCTGCAGCTGAAGGTAGTGAACCACAGGAAAAACATGCTAACAGCGTCGAGTAATTCATGACAATGAGGCATGAATTTTTTGTGAAAATGTGACAAATGTATCAGATTTCGACAAGTAATATATATATATATATATATATATATATATATATATATATATAGACTTCAGGAGGGTCCATGATACACATGTGTTTAAAAGGGCCATGTTTATTAACAGCAAAGAAACGTTTCGCACTACTCAGTGCATCATCAGTCTGTCAAAAGTAAAAGACACAATAAAATACATTATTAACATAAAAAGGAATTCACAAGGTAATTAAAATTTACAAGTTAAAACAAAAAAGTAAAAAAGTATAAAAAAGTACATAAAACAGAAACCAAAAAGAGACTACCAAAAACACCAACCATCTATAAGCAGGAGAGAGAGGGAATGACATACAATGACGTCCAAGGCCAGACGACAACTATGCCAGATACAAAGTTCCTGAGGAAGTATTACTATTGAGAGAGGGAACCAGTCTTTTTAATATATACGATTCTAAAGTTGTTAAGTGATCTGGGTCCCTTACATAACCAATTATTGAAAAGTGTTGTTTTAGGACTTCGGTTTTACATAATGGCGGCATGATTTCTAATATTAGAAAATTCTGGCTGCTTAATTCTTTGGCCAGTGCGAAAGCTAAAACCCAAATGGCTGCAATATCTGACCTGCAGTAACCTCCGTGTCGATCCAACGTAAGAGCCCGGACATCCAGGGCATGTGAATTTATAAACCACATTGGATCGCATGAAGGACTGCAGGCGATCTTTGAAATTAAAAATGATCCTATTGTACATGGGTTGTTAGAGATCAGTTTTACGTTAAGACAGGGGATTTCCTGTTCGATTATTCTTGTGAGATTTAAAGAGAATTTGGAGTCAGACATATACGGGATTGAGGCATAGAAATAATTTTTTTGGGACATCAAAGTTGACTGTTGGAAGTTTGTAAGAACTGTGTTAATAACTTATTGGTGATTTTATGAACTATATCTTGTGGATAGGAGTTTATCTTGAAAAAGTTGAATAAAAAGACTATTTCTTTGTGAAATATTTGCCAAGTTGAAGAATATTTTAGAGCTCTATGGACCAAGGTGTAGATGGTATTAAGTTTGAAAGAATATTGACAGGAGCTATAGTAGTTATTGGCTAAGCCCGTATATGTCCGCTTTCTATAAACAGAAGTAGTGAACTCGAATTATGTCTCGTTACATTAATATCTAAAAATGGAAGACTACCTTCGCTCTCTACCTCCATGGTAAATTGAATGTTTGGATGAAGTTGATTAATATATTCCAAAAAAAGAGAACATTGCCAAGAGTGCTGGAACAAGACAAAAGTGTCGTCAACATATCTGCGATAAAAAGACGGTTTAAAATTAAGATTACACTCGTTTAAAAATTTCATTTCAAGGTCAGACATAAAAAAGTTAGCAAAAATGGGGCCCAGAAGGCGACCCCATGGCAACTCCATCGACCCCTTGCGAATAGAGTTTTTGCCTTTTATTAAAAATGAACATTGAATCTTGCACTGCAAGTTCAAGTAGTTGTTTAAAGATTGATCTGTTAAAACCATGAAAAACTGTATCTTCGCTAATAAAAACCTTATCTAGAATAATATTGATCGTTTCATTAAGTGGGACATTAGTGAAAAGAGACTCTACATCAAAACTTACCATGTAATAGTCTCCATCTTGGTTGGTAATTTGCTGTTGGAATTCGTAACCATTTTTTAAAGAAAATTCATTGCTACTATATTCAGAAAGTAACCGGCTAAAAATTTGGAGATAGAGAACGAAGGACTATTATAAGCAGCCATAATGGTCTAAGAGGTATATTAGGCTTGTGAATTTTGGGTTGGCCATACAAAATACTGAAAGAAGAGCCAGTCACAAATAGTTGTTGATATGTGGTCTCATTAATGATATTTTCACTTTTAATTTTTCTTAATAATCTATTGATTTTATCTTCCCTTTTGTATATGTCGAGAAAAGTGGGTTCACCATGAGCTTTAAATTTGGTGGTATCAGACAAGATATTTTCCATTTTTTCCACATTTTTTCCACATAATCGTTCTTATTCAAAATCACAACACCTTTGCCTTTATCGGGCTTACAAATTACAATGTCCTCGCGTTTTTCAAGTTTAAGAGTATATCAGATCAGTTTTTCTAAAAAAGGAGTCCAGTTAGTTTTTAAATTGCCATAAGTTTTTGTGGACTAAATTTTGAGATTTTCTGTTGGAGATTACCAATATTTTAATACACATCAAGTTTTATAAGTCTTTGGAACATGACCTCAAATGGTAAAAAGAATCTGGCATAGTTGGGTCTAAAAGATGGCAGACAAAAGTCCAAACCAAAAGATAGTAAAAATTCCTCTCTCTTCGATAAAATGTAATCAGATAAGTTAAAAATACAGTGGTTTCCGAGTTGGAAATCAGGAATAACAACACCAAGACTTAAAAGTTTTCTTTGATGTCTTAAAAAGACATCCGAAATAAAATCATTGATAAATTTGTTAAACATTCTTTGGTACAAGAGGCGATCTAAAAGAGATAAGTCGTTATACAATAGGTGTTTTAATTGTTCGGCTGTAACAGACAATTTCTTGATGCCAACAGTCTTAACGTTAATTTCCTTCATCAGTAGAGTTTTCTGAGCGGATTTTGTTCCGTTATAAAAACTCAGCAGTGTTGTAAAGAGAAGATTTGTATAATTTGAATCGGACAAATTTGGGGACGACATCATTTCAATTGGCAATATTGAAGAAAATCCAGATCGCATTTGGCTTTTTCCAATCTTAGTGTTGCCTTTTCCAGTTTTCGTGAATTCGATATAGTAACGGCTGGATAGCGGTGCTTCAGTAGTTGGGAGAAGTGACGAATTCCTCGTAGTCGGAGACGGAAAGCAAATAAAAGGACGAAGAAAAGTTGTCGTATCATCTTCGGATGGATATGATATTTCAGTCAGCAAGATATATAGACTTCAGGAGGGTCCATGATACACATGTGTTTAAAAGGGCCATGTTTATTAACAGCAAAGAAACGTTTCGCACTACTCAGTGCATCATCAGTCTGTCAAAAGTAAAAGACACAATAAAATACATTATTAACATAAAAAGGAATTCACAAGGTAATTAAAATTTACAAGTTAAAACAAAAAAGTAAAAGAGTATAAAAAGTACATAAAACAGAAACCAAAAAGAGACTACCAAAAACACCAACCATCTATAAGCAGGAGAGAAGAGGGAATGACATACAATGACGTCCAAGGCCAGACGACAACTATGCCAGATACAAAGTTCCTGAGGAAGTATTACTATTGAGAGAGGGAACCAGTCTTTTAATATATAACGATTCTAAAGTTGTTAAGTGATCTGGGTCCCTTACATAACCAATTATTGAAAAGTGTTGTTTCAGGACTTCGGTTTTACATAATGCGGCATGATTTCTAATATTAGAAAATTCTGGCTGCTTAATTCTTTGGCCAGTGCGAAAGCTAAAACCCAAATGGCTGCAATATCTGACCTGCAGTAACCTCCGTGTCGATCCAACGTAAGAGCCCGGACATCCAGGGCATGTGCCACATTGGATCGCATGAAGGACTGCAGGCGATCTTTGAAATTAAAAAATGATCCTATTGTACATGGGTTGTTAGAGATCAGTTTTACGTTAAGACAGGGGATTTCCTGTTCGATTATTCTTGTGAGATTTAAAGAGAATTTGGAGTCAGACATATACGGGATTGAGGCATAGAATAATTTTTTTGGGACATCAAAGTTGACTGTTGGAGGTTGTAAGAACTGTGTTAATAACTTATTGGTGATTTTATGAACTATATCTTGTGGATAGGAGTTTATCTTGAAAAAGTTGAATAAAAAGACTATTTCTTTGTGAAATATTTGCCAAGTTGAAGAATATTTTAGAGCTCTATGGACCAAGGTGTAGATGGTATTAAGTTTGAAAGAATATTGACAGGAGCTATAGTAGTTATTGGCTAAGCCCGTATATGTCCGCTTTCTATAAACAGAAGTAGTGAACTCGGAATTATGTCTCGTTACATTAATATCTAAAAATGGAAGACTACCTTCGCTCTCTACCTCCAGGGTAAATTGAATGTTTGGATGAAGTTGATTAATATATTCCAAAAAAAGAGAACATTGCCAAGAGTGCTGGAACGAGACATAATTCCGAGTTCACTACTTCTGTTTATAGAAAGCGGACATATACGGGCTTAGCCAATAACTACTATAGCTCCTGTCAATATTCTTTCAAACTTAATACCATCTACACCTTGGTCCATAGAGCTCTAAAATATTCTTCAACTTGGCAAATATTTCACAAAGAAATAGTCTTTTTATTCAACTTTTTCAAGATAAACTCCTATCCACAAGATATAGTTCATAAAATCACCAATAAGTTATTAACACAGTTCTTACAACCTCCAACAGTCAACTTTGATGTCCCAAAAAAATTATTCTATGCCTCAATCCCGTATATGTCTGACTCCAAATTCTCTTTAAATCTCACAAGAATAATCGAACAGGAAATCCCCTGTCTTAACGTAAAACTGATCTCTAACAACCCATGTACAATAGGATCATTTTTTAATTTCAAAGATCGCCTGCAGTCCTTCATGCGATCCAATGTGGCACATGCCCTGGATGTCCGGGCTCTTACGTTGGATCGACACGGAGGTTACTGCAGGTCAGATATTGCAGCCATTTGGGTTTTAGCTTTCGCACTGGCCAAAGAATTAAGCAGCCAGAATTTTCTAATATTAGAAATCATGCCGCATTATGTAAAACCGAAGTCCTGAAACAACACTTTTCAATAATTGGTTATGTAAGGGACCCAGATCACTTAACAACTTTAGAATCGTTATATATTAAAAGACTGGTTCCCTCTCTCAATAGTAATACTTCCTCAGGAACTTTGTATCTGGCATAGTTGTCGTCTGGCCTTGGACGTCATTGTATGTCATTCCCTCTTCTCTCCTGCTTATAGATGTTGGTGGTTTTTTTGTTTTTGGTAGTCTCTTTTTGGTTTCTGTTTTATGTACTTTTTATACTCTTTTACTTTTTTGTTTTAACTTGTAAATTTTAATTACCTTGTGAATTCCTTTTTATGTTAATAATGTATTTTATTGTGTCTTTTACTTTTGACAGACTGATGATGCACTGAGTAGTGCGAAACGTTTCTTTGCTGTTAATAAACATGGCCCTTTTAAACACCTGTGTATCATGGACCCTCCTGAAGTCTATATATCTTGCTGACTGAAATATCATATCCATCCGAAGATGATACGACAACTTTTCTTCGTCCTTTTATTTGCTTTCCGTCTCCGACTACGAGGAATTCGTCACTTCTCCCAACTACTGAAACACCGCTATCCAGCCGTTACTATATCGAATTCACGAAAACTGGAAAAGGCAACACTAAGATTGGAAAAAGCCAAATGCGATCTGGATTTTCTTCAATATTGCCAATTGAATGATGTCGTCCCCAAATTTGTCCGATTCAAATTATACAAATCTTCTCTTTACAACACTGAGTTTTATAAGGAATCGCTCAGAACTCTACTGATGAAGGAAATTAACGTTAAGACTGTTGGCATCAAGAAATTGTCTGTTACAGCCGAACAATTAAAACACCTATTGTATAACGACTTATCTCTTTTAGATCGCCTCTTGTACCAAAGAATGTTTAACAAATTTATCAATGATTTTATTTCGGATGTCTTTTTAAGACATCAAAGAAAACTTTTAAGTCTTGGTGTTGTTATTCCTGATTTCCAACTCAGAAACCACTGTATTTTTAACTTATCTGATTACATTTTATCGAAGAGAGAGGAATTTTTACTATCTTTTGGTTTGGACTTTTGTCTGCCATCTTTTAGACCCAACTATGCCAGATTCTTTTTACCATTTGAGGTCATGTTCCAAAGACTTATAAAACTTGATGTGTATAAAAATATTGGTAATCTCCAACAGAAAATCTCAAATTTTAGTCCACAAAACTTATGGAGCAATTTAAAAACTAACTGGACTCCTTTTTTTGTTTTTTAGAAAAACTGATCTGAGTATACTCTTAAACTTGAAAAAACGCGAGGACATTGTAATTTGTAAGCCCGATAAAGGCAAAGGTGTTGTGATTCTGAATAAGAACGATTATGTGGAAAAAATGGAAAATATCTTGTCTGATACCACCAAATTTAAAGCTCATGGTGAACCCACTTTTCTCGACATATACAAAAGGGAAGATAAAATCAATAGATTATTAAGAAAAATTAAAAGTGAAATATCATTAATGAGACCACATATCAACAACTATTTGTGACTGGCTCTTCTTTCAGTATTTTGTATGGCCTACCCAAAATTCACAAGCCTAATATACCTCTTAGACCCATTATGGCTGCTTATAATAGTCCTTCGTTCTCTATCTCCAAATTTTTAGCCGGTTTACTTTCTGAATATAGTAGCAATGAATTTTCTTTAAAAAATGGTTACGAATTCCAACAGCAAATTACCAACCAAGATGGAGACTATTACATGGTAAGTTTTGATGTAGAGTCTCTTTTCACTAATGTCCCACTTAATGAAACGATCAATATTATTCTAGATAAGGTTTTTATTAGCGAAGATACAGTTTTTCATGGTTTTAACAGATCAATCTTTAAACAACTACTTGAACTTGCAGTGCAAGATTCAATGTTCATTTTTAATAAGCAACTCTATTCGCAGGTCGATGGAGTTGCCCCATGGGGTTCGCCTCTGGCCCCATTTTTGCTAACTTTTTTATGTCTGACCTTGAAATGAAATTTTTAAACGAGTGTAATCTTAATTTTAAACCGTCTTTTTATCGCAGATATGTTGACGACACTTTTGTCTTGTTCCAGCACTCTTGGCAATGTTCTCTATTTTTGGAATATATTAATCAACTTCATCCAAACATTCAATTTACCATGGAGGTAGAGAGCGAAGGTAGTCTTCCATTTT
>NC_061107.1:133409842-133414842 GCF_015104395.2 Macrobrachium nipponense | reverse complement strand
AACATCTTAATTACTCTCATTACTTTCCCAATATTCACCTCTAAAACATTCTCAACCCAACTAACTCTTTCCATTTCACTCTTGCGCCATTTAGCTCTGCTTCCCATCCATCTTCTTTATTCAGCAGTCCAAGAACTGCATTCGCTTCAGACAGCATCACTTAATTTGTACCTTTTACTCTGAGTTCTATTTATGTATTTTACCCTCCTTCATTTATTACCGGGTAAAAAAAAACTTGTGTATCCTGCTTTTGCTCTGATAGCCCTATTTCCTTATTATTTGCCTTCCTTTTCTCTCATCTTTTTTTCTCTTTTTTTTTTTCAACCATGGTATCCATTGCCTTGGTTGAATAGGACAGGTCCAGATGTTCACTAGGTCAGCTTGATTGTTTTGTTTGTTTGTATGGTGATTTTACGTTGCATGGAACCAGTGGTTATTCAGCAACGGGACCAACGGCTTTACGTGACTTCCTGGTACGTATTAACCTATCAGCCAACCTTGCCCATCCTTCTGCAACCTGACATGCAAGTACACCACCTAAAATAGTTTTTGTTTTCAATAAGCCTTGCACGTCATCTTCTCAACACTCCATCCTACGTTCCTGTAACCCAAGAAAGACTCCACTATCTCTGTCTCCATGATGAAATTTTAAATACGCATCATATACTCCTTTTATTCCGTCTTTAATCCTCCGACCCATATCATTAGTATCTCCATAATCTTCTCACTTCCCTCTTTTCACTTGGCTCACTTATGTTAACAGTTAAATTTCCACTTATATCTCCAGGTACTCCTCTTCTCACAACTGCATCTGTCAGTTTCCTCTTTCTCTCACTCTGTATCAACAAAGAATCTAGCAAACATTTTGCCGTCACTGTTCTCCACCTCAATATCATTTTCACCCCTAACGCCACCCATAACAGGGTCTCCGAAATTCTACCCTTCACTGTCTGTCTTGGGATTGCATTTCCACAAATCTCGACTCATATTTAACCTCCTGTCTCATGCTTCTCATCCAAGTAGATCTCGGTCTTTCAGCTGTATTAGTGTGAAAAGGCGCTCAGTTGACATGCTCATATAACGCTTCGCCCCGGTGTCTGCAAAGGACATGTTGAAGCCCTCTCCATCTCCCTTTCACCATATTATCGTCTAAACGTATAACCTCAGTAATTTTCCGATGTATATCTAATGCAGAATTTTACTCTCATTGACAATTTTTTTGTCTATTTCAGTCTTAAGTATACTTGCCAAAATTCTTGGATACCAGATAGTTCCAGCATCAAGAACCCTTCTATAAATATATTTGCGCAATACTCTCCATTATCCTTTATTTGAGGAACTTGAAACCAACCAATCTAGTCATTTCTATATGCCATCTGCTTTTATGCTGTAACTCTCAACTGCTGGACTTTCAATTTTCTGATTTCTTTCCCTTCTTCAGCCTCACAGTCATTGCCATCCTATTGTTCTTAACCGTTACTTCCACAGTCATTCTTAAACTTACATTTATTGTTTCACTGTTGCATCATTCATCCGTGTCTCTCTTTTATCCTCCTCATTCAACAAACCCAATAAATATTTACTCATTTGACCCAGGACCGTACTAATACCAGATAGTATATCGCGATTTATATCTTTTATTTTGAGACCCGTTTGCTTATTCTCACACTGTATTTACTTCCTTATATAACAATTTATCTCTTAAGTGTTTGCTCCTCTTACCCATTTTCTATTACATACCATCTTTTTCTTTTACATACCATCTTTTTCTCTCTCAAATTCATACCAAGCTAACCTCTATCATTCGTTAACCTTTTTATATCATTGTTTCGCCTTTTACTATTTTTTATCCGTCCTCATAACTTCCTGAAATCAGGCAGACTCCCTGATAACTTTACACTCCCGTCCTGAAATCTTACTCAGGGTAACTGTTCGACCATTTTCACCCTTACATTTCACTCCCTCTTATTCAAACTACCTTATCTTAAATATATTACAGCTACGTTTGCATCCCTTCTCCTTTTTCAAATGTCTCAGCTTTAGATTTAAAAAATGACATCCATCGTCATACAGTAACTTGCTAATACCTTTACCTTCCCTTACTTCTTCCTAATGTACACCATATTCTTTGGAAGTTTGAATTTCAAGTCAATGGCCCCTGTGGCTTGTTCCATATGAATAGGCTTCATCTACTGAATGATTATTATAATATCATAGACTAGAAACCTATTTTATTACATTATTATCTTAGTCACTTATATTTATAAATATTTTGGTGAGGTCAGTCAGTTAAAGTTAAATACTACTGTGGTAGTAAATGCTAACTACTCGGTCAGTATTATCCGAGAATGTGCCAACAGCTTGAGATTCTAGAGCACCACATCCCAAAGCAGAGGAAATCCTACTGCACAGTTGTGAACCAACCTATTAGATACGATTACTTTGTTTTAATCACAATAAGGAAACTTCTCTTATCATATTATCCATAATTTGCATAGCTTTTTATCTTGAATTTCAGTCAAAAGAGTCTAAAGCTACCAAAATATAAGGTATATTATTATAGTATAATATATATGTATATATATTTATATATATATATATATATATATATATATACCATATGCCTCTTTCATGCGGCAACCTATGCCATGCCCTATAAATGTCCAAAGAGTGTATGTGACAAAGGAATTGGCATTCCTTGGCAGTCACCCATCCAAGCATTGACCAATCTTGACGTTTCTAAACTTTGCTGATCGAATTATCAACTGTGCGTGTTTTATATTCATATATATATATATATATACTATATATATATATATATATATATATATATATATATATATATATAGATATATATATATATATCTAATAAAAGGAGCCCATAAAAAACACCAAAATGTGAGAGAAAAGGGTACTATATTTTCAGAGACTGCTGTCTCTCTCGTCAGTATATGAATGAAAAAGAAAAGTTTTACAGAAAAAGGTGGTATTTATACCAAGAGATTAGTCCACAAGTAAGGCCAATTTAGGTCCACACCCGCGGATAATCTTCCTTTAATCTTCTTAAGCGTTGGTTGAATGAACACTGCGTCGACGATGTCTGATGTCCAATTCCCTTTTGAGATGTTCATTACCTGCTTCTCTTTTATTAAGGCCGATTCCATCATTTGACTCGTGTACCGGCAGTTGCTGCTATAAATTACACGTGACATATTCCAGTTTATTCTATGGTTATGTTCTTTATATGATTGAAAATAGCCGAGTTCTGTTGTCCTACCTAACTGACCGTTTGTGTTGTATTAATCTCTGGGAAGTGATTTACCTGTAAATCCGATGTAAGATTGGTCACAGTCCTGGCATGGGAGTTCTCAATATAAACCCCAGAGTCTTTGGGCGATGTCTTTTGTTGGACGTTAATCAGGATTTGGCTAAGGTATTTGGGTAGGTAAATGCAAAAGGGTTGGATTTCCCAAGGGTGTGAGTTACTCTCTTAATCGTCTCCAGGTGGGGAATTTTTATTTTATTGTTGGGTGTGTCTCTGGTCTTGTCTTTAGGGGGTCGGTAGAAAATTACGTTTGCTTTTTGAATTGCTTTCTCAATTATATGGTCAGGATACTTTAAAGATGAAAGTTACTTGCGAATTAGTTCAAATTCTTTTCCAGGAAATCTGGGGAACAAATTCGTAAGGCTCTTAGGAATAGGTTGCTGGCTAGACCTATCTTGATAGTATTGTCATGATAGCTAAGTAGTGATATATGAAAAGTGAGAACGTTGGTTTTCTTGTATATGGTAATTTGTATTCTGTCGTGTCTCTGATTATTAAAACATCAAGAAAAGGAATTTGTTGTCTGTTTCCCATTCAACTTTAAATTTGATGCTGGGCACTAATGCGTTTAATTTTGAGAGGAATTCATTAAAATTACCCCACTTATTATCCCAAAATGTAGTATGTCATCCACGTATCTCATCCACAGCATGTTTTTGGGTTTTATTGCATTTATTACTGTAGTTTCAAAGTATTCCATGTACAGATTGGCTAAAATAGGACTTAAAGGACTACCCATACTACACCCGAATTTTTGCTTGTAGAATGATTCCCCGAATGAAAAATACGTTATTAGATGCACATAATTCAACTAACTTTATTATTTTGTCAAGTGCCAAAGGGAAATGATCTGAATAGGTGGGGATTATTTTGTTTTTTCCCTTAAAAACTGAAGAACGTCTGTACTGGTACTTTTGTGAATAGGGAGTCTACGTCAAGGCTTAAAAGTTTTTATGTTGTGAAGTGGTATATGTGCTTCTCTGAATTTGTGACAAAAGTCTTCCGAATGTTTGATGTGACTGGAGAAAAAGTGACCTAAAAAAGGAGAAAGGAGGCCAGCTAACCATTTAGAAATTTTGTAATTGAAAGCTCCGGCGCATGAAACGATGGGTCTGAATGGAAGATTGTCTTTGTGAGTTTTGGGAAGACCATAAAAGTAGGGTAATTTAGGATTAATTACTTTAAATTTCTCTAATAGTTCAATACTCTTTTTGTCTTGGCCAATTAATCTTACTTTCCGAAAAAATTCTGTGGGAACGTTCTGGAGGGGATTTTTCGTCAGTTTTTCGTAAGTATTTGTGTCGCTAAGGAGCTGGTGATTTTGTCGAGGTAGAAGTCTTTGTCCATTATTACAATTTTGCCGTCTTTGTCGGATCTACTTATTATAACATCCGACAAAGACGGCAAAATTGTAATAATGGACAAAGACTTCTACCTCGACAAAATCAACCAGCTCCTTAGCGACACAAATACTTACGAAAAACTGACGAAAAATCCCCTCCAGAACGTTCCCACAGAATTTTTTCGGAAAGTAAGATTAATTGGCCAAGACAAAAAGAGTATTGAACTATTAGAGAAATTTAAAGTAATTAATCCTAAATTACCCTACTTTATGGTCTTCCCAAAACTCACAAAGACAATCTTCCATTCAGACCCATCGTTTCATGCGCCGGAG
>NC_061107.1:133389842-133404842 GCF_015104395.2 Macrobrachium nipponense | reverse complement strand
CACTAAATGTCTATGGGGAACTGCTGCTATTTCCTTCCCACATCCTACTTAAGTACGGCGAGCGCCAGTGGACCCCATTAGCCCGGCATCCCTTCCTTCGTCTTTAATGGGAGGGTTCGGGTGCAGGAGAAGCGAAGTGTGTGTGGAGTGTAAATCAAGTCATTCGCAGGAGGTGCAAAGGGCGAGAAGGAATAGGTCGGAAACAGTTACCAAGGGATGAGAGATCAGGAGGGTCGTCATAAGAGATTCAATTGACATTCTCTCTCTCTCTCTCTCCCCTTTATATATACATATATAATATATATTAATTATATATTATATATATACATATATATATATATATATATATATAATATATATATATATATATATATAGTATATATATATATATATATGTGTGTGTGTGTGTGTGTGTGTGTGTGTGTGTGTGTGTGTGTGTGTGTAGGCAGCAGTTTGTTTATTATGCACGTTTCGTTGACCCATAGATGACTGCGAACTTTAACTGTGTTGATATTGGTTCTTTCTAGTGATCTGTAGTCATCATTCACTTCACTGCTTGAAGTTCGTAGACTTATGAAAGAAAGCCATGTCTTAATAATTCCTTTTATTTTTGCCTTCATAGCGAGGTTTTGGACTGTTCAGCAGTTCGCTTATAAAAATAGGAGAAAAGTTAGGACGAAGATGCGAGATGCTTCTCAAAATTTTTAAGCACTGACCTTTTTTTGTATAAGATAAGTGCTGAATATTAAAGTACTTATATATGTGTTCGTTTATTTTCTATTTGTTAAACACCTATACTCTGTTTTTTCCATCTGTCCATCCGCCTGTGGTGTTTGCGCATGGTAACACTGCGTCCAGGGCTTTAAATAATATCCTATTTCGAATATCAACGGTGTAACGCATACAGTAAATTATTAAAATACTTTTTAGTTGCAAATGTACACCCAGATATCCTTTTATTTACCTAAACCTTAGACATAGCGTAACTATTTAATTAAAGCCCGGGACGCAGTGTTACCATGCGCGACCACCACAGGCGGATGGACAGATGTATATATGTATATATAGTATATATATATATATATATATATATATATATATATGTATACGTGTGCGTTTGTGTGTGTGTGTGTGTGGGTGGGTGTGTGTGTGTGTATGACCACACAAATCGCAGTGTGTATCGGTCCGCGCTACAGAGAGGTCATGCTAGACTTTCTCTCAACTAGCTTGTGTGTTTGTGTTAGTATTCTGTTACATATTACTTAGAAATACACTTACTGAGGCTGACAATTTTGGAAAGGGTTGGGCGCGGCGGCGGGTGGAGGATGAAATTCTGACTTATGGAGAAAGTTTTCATGGGCCAATAAAAAAAAAAAAAAAAAAAAAAAGGTTGAGAACGACTGTTCTAAATGATACCCAAATCTGAGACTGGACCTCGTCCACTCCCCCACCCCCAAAATTCCATGGGAACTGGTTCTTCAAATGCAGGCCCAGTGCAAGATCACTGTCATCCGTGACCCGGCCCCATCTTTCCCCGTCATTGAAAATCCCGAACTTATTTTTTATGTTTTCATTTTTCTAAATGAGAAATACCAGTCTGTAACATGTTCAGTAATAACTGTATTACTTATTTGAACTATAGAGCACTCGAGCTTCAGGAGAATGTAAAAGGATGTTAGTTTCATAATTAAATAATATTCATATTCCTTGGGAGTCTCACAAACTTCGATTAATATTAATCAACCTTTAGTAAGTTATTAAGCCTATTTACATTTCTACAGAAAATAATCGATGCCGGATGTAGGTATTAGGAACGAAGCTACAACCACGTAATGTCTCTCCTGAGTACTTAGCCACATTCAAGGGCTACCATTATACCTTAAGAATTACTGCTAGACAAATTTTACATAATTTCCCCTATTCCAAGCATAGTATCATGAAAGATTTAAGAGAAACAGCTGACATTAAAGACAACGTAAGTTTTATGGAATTGGGTGCACGACTGAAAAATGATTTTCCTTCGGTCATCGCGAGACCAAAATTCTGCTGTTTTGCTCATATTGTTGTTCTGTCTGTGGTTGTTGCTCATGTACGTACTTTACTTCAGAAATCATGAGACCTCCTATTTGTTACTCATGATGATCTTGTTCGGCGTCAAACAAACAAACTCCTCACTCTTCTACTACAAAGATTTTCTTAGAACATGTATGGAAAGTTAAAATCATCATCTGGCAAACTATATCCATTCTGATGCCCAGCCTATGAAATATCAGCAACCCATTAATTCTAAGCATTATGCCCGTGAGGCAAGATAGTCAAACTTACGGGAAATATAGGAAAATAGTACTTCCTCATTTTAATGACGATGCCATCGGTGTATTTTTTTTTTCTTATATAAAAAGTGTGTAGTACATCCATTCGATAGCATTTTATGTTCCAAACGTTTTTACACCACCTAACATTTATAATTCATCTGATCAATTTTGTAACAGAGCAAGAGGAAAAACAATAGTATGAAATGTGATGAAACTTCGTGCTGTAATACCTGTGGATTTAAAATATACATTTAGCATTCTGAATAAGCAGATCTCGTGATCAGGCAGCTATACTGGAATATGATAACGAATAAAAAGATGTTCTCCGGAAAGGCTAAAGTAAGTCATATTATTCATGTGTTATCTAGATACACTGGCAAATAAAATTTTACTAACGTCAATCCACGTATACAAATTCGACCTTGGTGACTTTTATACTTTCAAGACTACTGGTAATTGTTCTTCAAATTTAGTTCGTAGGTGCAAAATTGGTCAGATGAATTATAAATGTTAGGTGGTGTAAAAACGTTTGGAACATAAAATGCTATCGAATGGATGTACTATACACTTTTTATAAAGAAAAAATACACCGATGGCATAGTCCTTAAAATGAGGAAGTACTATTTTCCTATATTTCCCGTAAGTTTGACTATCATTACCTCACGGGCATAATGCTTAGAATTAATGGGTTGCTGATATTTCTTAGTCTGGGGATCAGAGTGGATATACTTTGCCAGATGATGATTTTAACTTTCCATACATGTTCTAAGAAAATCTTCGTAGTAGAAGGGTGAGGAGTTTGTTTGTTTGACGCCGAACAAGATCATCATGAGTAACAAATCGGAGGTCTCATGATCTCTGAGATAACGTACGCACATGCGCAACAACCTCAGACATAACAACAATATGAGCAAAACAGTCCTACAGCCAATTGCACTAAAATTATGTCGTCTTTAATGTCAGCTGTTTCTCTTAAATCTTTCATGATAATATGCTTGGAATAGGGAAATTATGTAAAGTATTTGCAGCAGCAACTCCTAAGGAATAATGGTAGCCTTTGAACGTGGCTAAGTAGTCAGGAGAGCTATTACGTGGTTGTAGCTTCGCTCCTTCTTAAATTATGTCAGGCGCTCCGAATACCTACATCCGGCATCGATTATTTTCCGTACGAAATATATATATATATATATATATATATATATATATATATATATATATATATATATATATAAAATATATATATATATATATATATATATATATATATATATATATATATTATATATATGCATATATACATATATATATATATATATATAATATATATGCACACATATCCACATGTAAATATGTATACATACATAGAGATAGAGAGAGAGAATGTAGGGTGGCTGTAAACGCAGACTTGCCGACGTTTTGGAAGAGTTAGCTGGAAGTAGCTAAGTAGTGTTGTGCTTGATCTTGATAAGTTTTGGTTAGCATTCTCTCTCTCTCTCTCTCTCTCTCTCTCTCTCTCTCTCTCTCTCTCGCAGTTCATACGACTCACAGCCAACTAGATAGATGGCCAGAGTTCGATTTTCGAACTGGACGAGGAGGAACGAATGAGTGTGATCCCTAAAATTCAAAATGTTCTTGTTTACTAAATATTGAATTATCACCTAGTTGCTAGTCGAATGTTGTGAGCCTTATCCGCGGTGAAGAATGAGAAAGAGCTTTGAGAGAAACAACACAGGACTTGACTGTTCACTGCTCAGCCAAAATGTCTTTAGAATATATAACCCCTCCATAAATCAACCAGTTTCATCACATTGTCTTCAACGGGTAATATTCCCACTGAACGTATAAGGTATATTTGGGAGAAGCTGCTCCTTCATTTCCAGCAGCAAATATAAACAAAGAAACATTACTTCACACAGACCCCCTAGATTCTGAGGCTGACGCAATGAGAGGAAGTTGCAAGGCTGCGGTGAACGACCCCAAGATACGATTATAATGTATCTTTTCCTCGAGTTATCCATTTCCTACCGAGGCGCCATCCAGCCGCCAGACCGGATGCGTGGATGCACGCATCACCTGCGGTGGCAGAGTCGTTCCATCCTCTTATGTAAACACGCTCACCTTGTTATTGCGTCGCTTCGCTCCCCTGACACGGAATTTTTTAATGTTCGGGTAGAATCCTCGGCAATTTCCTACTTCATATTGCTCTGGTGACGGTGAAAATAATAAATTACGCTGGAAAGAGATTTATATTATGATCATCCAAGGAATATTCGTAACCTACAGCAATGATAATAGTCATACCAGTGGCACTAGTAATTGGTAAGTCCAGATGGTAATGGCAGGTATTTGAGAATGACAGTTAAAGTTTTTTCATGAAATGTGTAGAGCTGAATCAGAATAAAACACGGACCGTGAACCTTCCGGTACGTGTGGAAAATATGCATATCAAACTATAAGGAATATGCGAAAATTATACGGATTATTTTCTATTTACACAGCCCAGGGACGTACAAATAAAATTATACGGATTTCTTACAAACTAGCGGTTGTCACTCACATGTAATGCTCTAGTGACAGTAAGAATGTTATAGAAAATTGCGATACCTTAGGAAAGTTAGTTCATGTAGTTTTTAGATGTTTCAATAACCTGTGTGAAAATATTGTTCATTTTTTACGGCTCTGAATTATGAAGCGTAACTAGACCAAAGTGTTTTTTTTCGGATTTGAAGGATATTGAGAGTGGGCGATACAGCTGGTCACTCGAAGGACCTGGAGAGTCAAATAAATTAGGAACATAAAAGAAGAAGCACATAAAGTCTATTTAATATAGTTTACTAGATCAGTGAGAAATATGCTTTGAAGAGAAAAGGGTTAACTTGGTATTGATTGTCCTTAATATATATGTGAGTAAGACCAGATGAAAGAATGAGGTATAACTATATAAGAAAACACAATGAAAAAATTCTTTGACTTGTAGTAAATAGAAGCATTTGTGAGATAACGTTTAACAGTTCATCATGAAGGGCGCCATCTAGTGTTTAAAAGTAAACCATGATAGAATTCAGTGGGTTTCTTTGTTTTTTCAGTTGGAGGAACGCGTTGAAATTTTTATATTGAAAGGCAACGTTGCAATTTTTAAGTCATGGAAGTGCGAAAGAGATATTCGAAGTGTCTAATTGTAGTGCTGGAATCTCCTAGCAGAATCTGCTATAATGCGGATCATCGGCAGTATTTACCAAATGTCGCTATCGTTGCAGAAGATGTTTCGTAATCATACCATAGCCAGGAGAATTAATTTATGTTATAGATTAATTTGAATATTTATTTAATATCTGATTCCAAACTCAAGCAAAAACACGTTATTAGATATAAATGTTTTGTTGAAAATAAACTGGTATTTGCAGCAAGATTTCCCTTAAAATAATCTTAAACAGAGCTAGCAAAAAGACAGGAAATGTTCAGGAAAGTGTTTAAAAACGAGCCGGAAATGCCGCGAATAGGAAAGTATATATCATGCGTCGCGCCATCAATTATTAACAGGAAGACGGGACAAACTGAAAACGACCGAAGCTTTTATGCTGTCATGAATAAGAAAACTTGTAACTGGTAAAATAGCAAACTGCAGCAAAAGCTTCTGAAATATGTAAAGTGAAGAAACAAAGTTGTTTGGTCTTAACAAGAGGTGAAAATTTTCTTTAAAATTGACCTACCAAACATGAAGACGGAAAGTTCTATAGAAAGACCCAGACCACTGAAATTGTTAGACAACATATTTACCATTCAGAAACCATGAAAATACTTTTAAAAACAAAGTTAGCAACGAAGCCCTCGTCTCTGCTGATGAGGCAGCGTTAAGTGGTTGAGTTCCGTCCTAAAAACACAAGGACGGCGAGATTATCTTCTTAACTAGAATGACCGTGATAGTAATTCTCACATGTGACATTCGTAGATAATCAAAATATTTGTAATGATCAAAATATGTACTTCACTTGAGCACAACTCACTAAACTATGTATTCAGGCATACCTTGAAATATCGACTGAATAGGACAGGTTTCAATAAAATATGCTGGTTGTTTGACAGTACTATAATCATTTGCTCTATGTCTCTGACTTGCATTCTATTTTTTTAATACGATTTTTTCAGCGTGACCTGTACTTCAAAGAATATTTGCTTAAAAGTTTGCTTTCTACATTCATCGATGCCAATAGTTCAAATACAGATATAGCATTTCATACACAACTGACGGATTTCATGAGCGCTATAGATTTTTCATAAGAGTGTGCCTAAGAAAAACTATCAATCATGGTGTATTTCTTCAGATCAGTAGTTCTGCATACGACTCTAGCCATGATTCCTACTAAATCTGCGATATTACAAAATACTTTGACTGACCATTGTCTTATTAGAAATTATTTGATAATGTTTTATACCAAAATGGTCACGAACATCAGTAATCTAATTACTAATACTGTAAGACCCCTGAGGTTCAGGAAGGCTTTTTAAAGTAACCGTCGTTTTCAGCTGAAAATATAAGTTTATGTAAAGGTTATTCTTGCTTGGCTTATCTTGATAAACTCAGAGGATAAAATTTTCACTTCTGAAAAGCTCATCAGAGTAATGTTCGAAACGTGAGTTTCTATGACAGAGGAACTTTCTCTCTCATCTGATCCATTTTGGTAACAAGGATTGTCTCCTTTGCTTACAGAAAAAATACAAAAATATAAGAGATTCTCGTGCGGTATATCCACCTCTCTTCAGGAATCACACACACACATATAATATATATATAAATATATATATATATATATATATATAATATATATATATATATATGTGTGTGTGTGTGTGTGTGTGTGTGTGTGTGTGTGTGTGTGTATAACTGATTCACGAAAGTTTGGAACGTGATAAATCCATAAATAAATGTATAAGGCTGAGTAAAGGACGTTGAGTCGAAAGATCTTGTTGAAACTCCGTTGTTCCTTTTTCCTTCGTGGCTTATACCTTTATGTTATATATATATATATATATATATATATATATATATATATATATATATATATATATATATATATATTATAGCTCTATATATATATATATATATATATATATATATATATATATAGCTATTATTAGATGGTCTTATTTTAGACAGATGGATAAAATGTAACACGGTTTCTAAAAGAAGACATCTTCATTGCCTCTACCCTATACTTTCAACGAACCATCCTTTACCGCAAGGTAAACGAACAAGAAGTAGAGCAATGTAAGCTTTCAATTCGCCTGATGGGACAGACCTGTTTTCTTCTGCTTCAGTGCACATCAGGTCGGACGTAGCTTACCGTTATCTACTAACAGTTATGGTGTGCTCTTCATGCTACCTTTTATGATATGACATTTTCCATGATGTTAAGAGTATGGGGTCTCACGGAAAATATTCCTCAGGGAACGCTGACCTAAAAACTTGTCACGGGTATAAGATCATGTCTTGTGTCCTCTTTACTTTTACTTTCACATCAAGAATATTCGTTTCTTGTTCACTTTGATCTTTGTGATTATGAATTAGAAAGAAGCATAGAAAAACGTAATTAAATGTTATCAGAAATGATAATAAATGCTTTATATAAGTAAAATTTTGATAAGAAAAACATTTTAAAAGGGATAGCAGTGGTTACATGAAACGGCTGAAAATATTTCATTTCCAGATAATTCAATGTTTACTGAAGAAGTATTTATGCGAGTTATTATTGCTACTACAGATATAGTCACACACCTCCCCTCAGGTTATGAAAATGATTTACTAGTCGCTTAATTTCTCATGATGGTTTTATACTGTGCTATCTTTCTGGAAGTAAGGCATTTTGGAGATAAAACTTTGAAATGGGACCTGAAAAATATCGGTTAGCTTATTCCGGAAATTATATTAAGTTATAGGTTGTTGGATATCTTCAGTGTCTATTTCTTTTAGATTTCGCATCTAAAAAGGTGAGGTGCTAGATATCTTTTATTTCTATTATTGTATACTTGATTGACGCCCTCCCATGAAATCCGAATCAACAGATGTTCAGAAATGTGTATGTCTGTGTGAATGTGTGTCAGTGTGTGTGTATTATTGCAGAATTCAGTCAGTTTCTAAAAATTTGTATGAAGCAACTAGATGTAAAGAGCATATAAGGATAAACTTCGCAGGAAATGGAATCAAAATGGACAACGCAAGCAGCACAAACACAATGAAATCAGGAAACAAGTTAAAAGATCATAAGCGTGTGTGCATATGTTCTAAATTCGCTGCGTTAGAAACAGATCATCGTTAATGTTTGGAATAATTACAAATATTAGTAAACGAAGTAGAAAGTTATATTCAAAGTCATATTCAGCTCTACAGATTGAAGACTGAGGTCACAATAAAATTAAAAGTGACCCGGATCACGTTTCTATCTTAATCATACATTTAAATATATATATATATAGCTGCAACAGCAACAGAAATAGCTTTAATTATAATGACAGCATTTTAAACAAACGTTTCCAAAGTAATTGCAGAAATTATGTCTTTAACTTAGTTAAGACAGCAAGGAAACAAGAAAACAACTAACGAGAATCAGCTTAGGGTATCGGAATGTTGTCTTTCATTTCCTTTTCGATTTTACTAATAGCAATAACAGTACTAATAAACAGATGGAAGTCTCTTCACTTAAATGTATTGGCGATCCTCCCAAGGCACGTAGACAAAAACATTAAAGCAATCCAATCGGTAGTCTTTGCCGGCCCGGGCATATTTTTCCATTGATCATGTGTTTTAGTATAAAGGACTCTGCAACAGCATTAGAAGCGCTTTGCAATTCCCTTCCCCACATTCCTGTTTGGTTCAAATTTCAAATTCAAACTCAAGGAAGCGTCTAGTTACAAAAAATTAATATCGGAAGTAATTTGTGTAGCAGGAAGAGTTTCGTAAAAATGGTGGATTTATTTTTGTAGAGATTCATATAATCTCAGAAAATCGTTTGAATCTTATTGGAAAAGGTTTTGGAGAATAGAGTCATTTTCAATTTGCCCTTAGAGCCATAATTTTAGTCCTTCATCTAACAAGCATGATTGGTTCCCATGTGATAAAAATAAGTTTAATATTTGCATTTTCCCTTATCTGTACTTTATTCCAATTTTCCATTTTGAGGCCCAAAAACAAGTATATATTTAAATTATTAGCATTATTCGTCTTTTGATTTAAAGCCATTTTAATGATGAAATATACCATTAAACAAATGGACGTTTTATTAATCCTAGTGTTATGAGCCCTAACAAGTTGCCGCCACTGCTGTCAATCAAACCAAAGTCCCGTGTGCCTTCGGCTACCAAAGCCGTCAAACGTTTGATTTGACTGTCGCTTTACATCAAATCATTTTGGCAATCATATATACGTGCTTCGTTGGGGACATTCTTTCATGAAACGGGGCTTCAATAACGACTGAATTTTGAATATGAATCCGAAAATGAAAGGTCCTTTTTGTTCTTTGAGCATCTTCCAAAACTTGACATAGAAATAAAGATGTTGACCGGATATAAACTTTGTGAAAAGAAAATGAAGAGAATGTGACCAACAACAAAACGATTTTAGTAGCCCTCCCTGTGTTTATATTTTGAATGACCAATGAAATCCTTATCGAAAAGGACGGGATGAGAGTCAATAAAATGTGCCTCACTCTTGGGATTCGTCATCAAAAGCGAGACAACATGAATTGTTATATTTACTCTAAGAACTGGTCAATTCATGCCCTGTATTTTAATTAACTTTTCATGATTTGAGATTGAGTATCTTTTCTTTTCTAAAGAAAAAAATAATGTTAGCTGAGAGGATGCGAATGTTCGTATGAGCTATTTTAAAACTGTTTCCAATTATTATCCAGAAACTACTATATTTCACATTCCCCAAAAGTGTTCGAAGGTAAGGATGTCAGCCTAATCCGAACTTGATGAAAATAGTAATAAAAAAAAAGTATGAAGAGAATGGTGTCATCAGCACGATTTTCGAACGGTTTTGGGAACCTTCCTTGTTCGTGATATTTAGAATGATCAAGGAAATCCGCATCGATAAGGATGGAATGTAAGTCAGAGGAAACGTGCCTCTTCCTCGGAGCTCGTGACCAAAAGCGAAACGACGAGAATTTCACGAGTTGTATCTGCTCCGAAAACTGGAAGATTCATCCCTTCTATTTTACGTAATTTTTTCCCTTAAGTCAGTATCCTTTTTTTTCTACTTCTGTTAGCTGATACTTTTCTCGATGTAAATGCTCATATGAGCTATGTGAAAATTAATTCCTATAAGTATTCAGAAACTATTACATTTCACATACCAACCAGTAAATCTAACATCGAAGGCAAATGCAGCACGTGCGTAAACTATACTATAACTAAATACACACGTGGGTGCAGTTTCCCCTCTGGCAGGTAATCACATTAGGGAATGGTTACTAGTGACCTCTCCGAATGGTAATCATTACTAATACCATTATTGTGAGAGAGGTACAGCAGGGGAGAAAGAGAGAGAGAGAGAGAGAGAGAGAGAGAGAGAGACCAGTGATGTGTTTGACGTCGAAACTAACCGTTACTGTCCCCTACCTCGTCGGCAACTACACGTCTCTCTCTTGAAGCAATAACGTGCTATTAGAGCCGTAGTGTTGTGGAGTTGCCGTCTTATTCTCTGGTAACGATTCGAGATTGCTGATTATGCGATGCAAGAACAGAATACAAAAACATTCGTTTGTTCTTGGCTTCGTGTTTGCTCTTGACTTTCTCGTTATGCAAATTGGCTAATCGTGCCATGAATTGCTTTTGCCCTGAATACATTAAGTGTATCAGTCTTTGTGCGTTAAATTTGTTACAAGTGCAACTGAGGTACGTGATGTTAGAGCTTTTCTTCTGTTTTGTAACACTTTATTTGAAAACTCTGTAACCCGATGACATTGTCATGAACCATTTACTTGCAGTTACGTTATTCAATGAATAGAACGATTTCCTCACCTATAAGAACTTGAATATTATTTCAGAAACAACTTTCCTAGAGTGCACACACACACACACACATACACATAAACACATATATATGTTTAGATATATATATATAATATATATATATAATATATATAATATATGTGTGTGTGTGTGTGTATGATATATATATATATATATATATATATATATATATATATATATATATATATATATATATATATATATATATATATATATATATATTTATATATATATATATAATAGATAGTTAGATAGATAGATAGATAGATAGATAGATAGATAGAAGAGAACATCAGCTATCTGCTATAATGTATACCTTAAATCATCTTGGTGAGTTCCAGCTATCTTTTAATGATCTATATCCTCTGAGAGTGCAATCCTATCATCAGCACACACATGCATCATTTATCCAGTTTACCTTTTCCAGGTTCTCATTTTTCTCTCTATGAAGACTGGCATATTCTGCCAAAGTATTCCCCTTCCCTTTGTCCCCATGACACGGTTAGCA
This sequence comes from Macrobrachium nipponense, assembly GCF_015104395.2. NCBI lineage: Eukaryota > Metazoa > Arthropoda > Malacostraca > Decapoda > Palaemonidae > Macrobrachium > Macrobrachium nipponense. Next base: position 133,392,989 of record NC_061107.1, on the reverse strand, counting down.
AATGCTCATGGTAAGGTCATCTCATGAAAAACACAATGAAGAAGTGTCAGCTAATGAAGAGAACTGCGGGGAAGTTGGCTGATATGGAAAATACAGGAAATAGATGAAAAAACAAGAGAAAGAAAGACTAGCTGTTGTAGATGATAAAGAGAGGCCACATCACTCGTTTGAGGACAGAAGAATAAGCAGACAAGGAAGTCAAAGAAGAGGCAGCGAAGAGGAAGATCAACTAAGGATAAGTCAGCTGATGAATGAGAAGATGAAGAATCGGCTGACAATAGAGATAGCGGCGATCAGCTGCCGAAGGAGACAAGTAGGAAGAGTCAACTAGCAAGGGAGCAGCTCCTCAGCGGCGTACTTGGTATGGTATCAGCGTTCCACCTCGGTGGTCGCGGGTTCGATTCTCGGCCATTCCGTTGAGGAGTGAGAGATGTGTATTTCTGGTGATGGAAGTTCACTCTCGACGTGGTTCGGAAGTCACGTAAAGCCGTTGGTCCCGTTTCTGAAAAACCACTGGTTCCATGCAACGTAAAAGCACCATACAAACAAACAAACAACTAGCAAGGGAGAGGTCAGGGAAGAACTATTTGACAATGAAGACGCTAAGGGATAGTCTACTGACGAAGAAAAAACAGAGGAATCCATCGGCAAAGAAAAGACGAGGGAAAGTTAGCAAAATCCGTCCAAGCTAACATGGACGGATTTTGCTGATGAAGAGTTGGCTGGAGGAGATTCAGACTTGTGTTTGAAGCTTAAAACTAAACATTGATCATCCTCTTACCAAGAAAAAGCTGAATCACCTGAAGGGATGACTCAATCAAGAAATACGGCATCTGAGTGCTGGATTTTTTGCTCCCATCAATTTTCAACGATGAGAACGCGCAACTGATTCCCAGAAGTCTTTGCTTTTACTTTTCATTTATTATCTTTTTCATCTTATCCTTTTCTTATTTGCAAGTTTCTTTGTTTACAGTTTTTTTATGTAAGGAGTAAATGATCTCGAATGTTTCTATCCAACTGTTACTTTGGATGAAGTGAAGCTTTGCATATGTTATTATTCTTTTCCAATGATCGATGTTAAACAAACTTCTATCATTTATCTGCTTTGTTTTCTTACCATGGGTTCGGCTTTGCTGTTTGTCTTCAGCCACAGCTTGAACTTTCTTGTTTTGTCTAACTGTATCATGATAATTCTACCATATCTGTTGAACTTTTTTCGTTCACTTTTATGAAGACCAGTTGTTACGGATGTAGTTTCCTAATATTTTAATTTTCTCTCTTTTTCCGTATCAAAATTTATCAGTTTTGTCTTTGAGGACTATATCATTTTACGTATATGGGTCTGAACTTCCTATGATATATATATATATATATATATATATATATATATATATGTGTGTGTGTGTGTGTGTGCTACATATATATATATATATATATATATATATATAGATATATATATATATATATATATATATATATAAGTATGTATGTACGTATATGAGTGTGTGCGTGCTTGTATATACTATACATATATAATATATTATAGATAGATTTAGAATCATAAATAATATATATATATTAAGATATATATGGACCCTCGTGGTAGGATAGCTGCTGCCTTGCAGTCTTACTTTTTAGTAATAGGCTAGGCCCACTGCCAAAAACTGTGGAAACTGATGCCTTGCAGTTATACCTTTCAGTAAAAGACTAGGCCCACTGCCAACAACTGTGTGATGACAGCAAGGGCATGCGGTTGTAAAAACCCTCTTTGCCAAACAATAAACCATGTCTGATGATGCCTTTAATGGAAGGCAGTGGAGAGGGAATGACAGGCAACCGACCCCTTAATGTAGGGATATATAATATATATATATATATATATATATATATATATATGTATAACAGAATCACGAAAGTTAGGAACGTGATAAAACCAATCATAAATAAAGATAATGCCACGAAGGAAAAATAAACGAAGGAGTCTGCGAGATCTTTCGGCTGAAAAGCCCTTTACTGAAGTAGCTGCTTCAGTAAAGGGCTTTTCAGCCGAAAGATCTCGCAGACTCCTTCGTTTATTTTTCCTTCGTGGCATTTATCCTTATATATATATATATATATATATATATATATATATATATATATATATATATATATACAACTACAGAATCCCTAAAATATGAACTAGTTTTATCAAAGCTCTATTTTCTGATCATACTATTAGTAATCATCGAATCTCTCATATATTACAATGACTAACAATTCTAGGCAGATATAGAGAGAACTGAATTGGCGAATTTATAGCATTATTATTTTTCCCACATGACAAATGAAATCCCTCATAAAATGCCTCAGCAATTTCTTTCGAGTGAATCAGAGAAATGTTAGAGAATAATATTTTCAAAAGGGAAATGTCTTCCGCAATAAAAATCTTGACATCAAGTGATTTGATATAGAAAATCCGTCTGTAATTTTGTCTTCTGTGTTGACAATAGACGTTAGAGGTTCCAGAATATTAGATGTCAAAAAGAACCGCGTCCTTGGTCGATAGGTCAATTGGATGAGTAATTCAAGGGCTTGTCAAGGGATACCCGCATGTCTCGACCAACAATACTCGTAAACCCCTGTCCGGTAGTGAAAGGAAATGTTTCTGTTGCTTTGACGATTATCTTTCTCTTATCGATGGCTTTACATTCCAAAGGAGTCGGTTCTCTCTCTTACACACATCCATATTCAAGATATATATATTTATGTATATATATATATATATATATATATATATATATATATATATATATATATATATATATATATATACGTATACACACACACATACACACACACACACACACACATATATATATATATATATATATATATATATATATATATATATATATATATATATATATATATATATATAATATTTGCAACAGTTTAATCCCAAACAAATCATTAAATCATTTCGCACGTCAGATAGGACGAAAGAAATTGTAAAGAATTAACCTGACATGAAAAATCGTGGAATGTTCCATTAGCTGAAACGTCACTTGATGTAGTGTTTCAATAGCATGATCCATTTACACACAACTCAGCTCTCAGAGTTCACTGATTTGTAAACACACAGGCACAAAAAGAGATTCCTGCTAA
>NC_061107.1:133344842-133377342 GCF_015104395.2 Macrobrachium nipponense | reverse complement strand
AATTGATGGTATAAAAAGTAAGTATATCTTACTTTTACCAGACCACTGACCTGATTAACAGCTCTCCTAGGGTTGGCCCGAAGGATTATATATTTTTACGTGGCTAGCAACCAATGGGTCACCTAACAACGGGACCTACAGCTTATTGTGGGATCCGAACCACACTATATCGAGAAAGGAATTTCTATCATCAGAAATTAAATTCCTCTGATTCCGTGTTGGCCGCGCCGGGAATCGAACCTCGGACCACCGGATTGGCAGCCGAGCGCGAAAACCACTCGTCCAGCGTGGAACTTAATTGATGGTATAATACGAGACACCGGAAATGAAAAGGACACAGACACATCACTGGTTATGAAATTATATCTTTGTAGTACAATCTCATTACGTCGTAAACTGTGCGGTGTGGCAAAGGGGGGGGTGTTCGATTTAGCCCTGGCAAGTCTAGTATCATCCACGATTAAATTATATATATATATATATATATATATATATATATATATATATATATATATATATATAGGTATATATATAGTATGCGTGTGTGTAGATAGGTAGACATAAGAGCGTGAGAGAGAACATCAGGAAGTAAATACTCAAGAAATTACAGTATCTGCATTAAATCTAACATGAACTGCATTGCCTATGTCAAGTTGTCGGTATTAAAATTAAAATATAATTACCCGGCTTCAGGCTAAATTTTACGTCCTTATTAAGAGATTTTGTAACTGAAGTATAAAGCATCTAGTTCTTACTTCATATTAGAAGTAGACTGTAATAGATACTATTTACCCCACAAGAATATATACGTTTTCAAAGCAAAGTGATATAACTTTCATTTGTATTTCACGAATCTATATCACAGCATCATATCACTGGAAAGTCCTTATTAAGAGATTTTGTAACTGAAGTATAAAGCATCTAGTTCTTACTTCATATTAGAAGTAGACTGTAATAGATACTATTTACCCCACAAGAATATATACGTTTTCAAAGCAAAGTGATATAACTTTCATTTGTATTTCACGAATCTATATCACAGCATCATATCACTGGATATAATACCTATATAAATGTAAAAATCCCCATCATATAGTTTTTATAGGCTAATCACTAATAAACTTTGGATCTTTCGGATAGAGTGAACCCCAAGGGTCTTACCCAGGTATGATTCCACCTTTGCGGCGTTTATGGTACGACCCCGTTGGGGATGACCGTGAAAACATAGAAACAAAAGACTGTGAATACCTTAATGATAATGACCCCAAGAAATATTAGTCCGACATAACGACACCCAAAAACCCTTGAGATTCTAAACTTTTGCCACATCATCTACACCTTAAGGTCATTATGACAATTCTTACCTCAGGCAGATCACAGTATATAGAGTTGGGGTGTTTAACTTCAGAGGGATGGTTTTGCAACCACGACCACAATTCCAGCGTCTCACATCCACAAATAACTGGATTACCTGAAAAGAAAATAAGATTTAGAGAGTATGTGCGTATGTGGCTTCAACATATTTTAATCTAAGTGTAACAGCGACCTCAATAGATACATGTGTTACGAAGTTTGTAGTCTATCAAGCGTGCATTACTGTCTTGGACACAGGCAAGCGGAAACAAAGTTTAAACAATATATTTGTATGTGTGCATGTATGTTCATGCATGCATTCATGTTTGTGTGTGTGTGTGTGAATATGTGTACTTATAGATGGACAGATAATTCTATTTTACGCACAAATACACAGAAATTTGCACATGCGTATTAAGGTGTGTTTTTGCTCATTATACCAAATGGCGCAGTTTCCAATGAAGCGTCTACAAACATCGCTATTTGATATAATGAATCGTTGAGCCGCGGCATTGGAAACGTACCTTTAGACTTTTCTAAATAGCATATATATATATATATATATATATATATATATATATATATATATATATATATGTGTGTGTGTGTGTGTGTGTGTGTGTGTGTGTGTGTGTGTGTGTGTTTGTGTGTGTGTGTGGTGTGTTTCTGTCTCTCTCTCTCTGTGAGCGCGTGCTGACTAATAACAAAGTTACAAGCGAATCTGTGACCATATTTACCATCAATCCTGTATGTATCTAATGTACGCTCCACTGCTGCAAGAATTGAAGGTTGGAGTACTTCGACATTATTCTGGCTTAAATCCAGAACCTTCAGATGAGTCAAGGGTTCGAGAGCCTTTGGATGAATTGAAGTTATCCAGTTATCTCGCAGAATGACTTCCTCCAATCCCTCTGTATGCTTGAAGGTGGTTTCATCAAGTTCTGTCAGCATGTTACCGGAAATGTCAATCACCTAAATAAGAGAAAAATCATTTCAAAAAGACACTTGGAATCACTAGGCACTTTTTCCACTAAGGTATATAGATTCTAACTTGCTAATGACGTACCTATGGACAAATATTCGCTATTATTGTTAAGAATGGAATATATAACTTTAACCAAAGGCCAAAAGATGGGACCTGTGAGGCTATTTCCCCTAGTGTGGTAGTGCCGTCAGTGGACCTCATGCGGTGCACTGTGGGCATTACTTAAGGTTCTTTGCAGGGTGCCTTCGGCCCCTAGCTGCTACCTCTTTCGTTCCTCTTACTGTACCTCCTTTCATTTTCTCTCTTCATCTGACTTTCCACTCTCTCCTAACACTTGAGGTTTTCCTCCTGTTACACCCTTCAAACCTTTTACTGTCAATTTCCATTTCAGCGCTGAATGACCTCATAGATCCCAGTGCTTGGCCTTTGGCCTAAATTTTATATTCAACTATACCTATGAGGCTATTCAGTGCGGAAAGGGATTTTGACATTAAAAAGGTTGATGGGTGTAACAAGAAGAAAACCTCGTGGTTGCACTATGAAACAATTGTTAGGAGAGAGTGGAAAGTAAGATGGAATGAAAGCTGTTGTAGCTAGTAGCCGAGAGTGTGCTGCCAAGAACCATACGTAATGCTTATAGTACACCACGTGAGGTTTACTGACGGCACTAACCCTCTACGGGATTATAATTGTTAAGGACAAGTTTGTGATAGCCCATTAAGAGGTTTCATTCCCCCAATAAACTTCTAGGTTCTATTTTTCGGTACACATGAAACTCGAAGATTGTTCCTGTTTTCATAGTAGGAAATACACTAGTAGAGGCGTTTTTCAGTAAACTCTTGTGTATTAGTTAATTCAATTTGTCTTAGGTACAAAGCCGGAAATAGAGTTAAAGGGTAAATTTTTCGTAGACAAACTAATTTCCTATATTCCAAATATTTCTCTTACATTAGGAATCTCTGGGCATTATTGCTTGAAAGTTACAAACTTCAAACTACGGAATAACTGCATGGTAATTAATTTATTGAAAATATGGAAAACAATGAGTTCAAAATAAAGTGTGTTTTAAGTAAAATAGGTCGCATCCTACAAAATAATAAAATCCTCAGCAATAAAACTATCTTGGATCATTTGATAAATATTTTAAGCAATTTCATTCACTGGATGCATTAAGAAAAAACATACTGAATATCATAGGGAGCTCTAAATCACAAAAAACCAAGAACCTACCTTCAAATTCTGGGCGTCAGATGGAAGTTGATCGAACTTTTTTATCCTGTTTCTTGTGAGGTTTAAATGTGTTAGAGAAGTTAACCCTCTCATTCTTTCTCGTGGCAGTATTTCTAACAGATTGTAACCAAGACTAAGCTGATTGAGATGAGACAGACTTCTGAAGGCTCCTGGTGAAACTTTGCTTATGGCTCCTCCTTCTAGATTCAGTGATCGAAGATTTGGCAAGTGTGAAAACTCAAGGCTCGTAATAACTGTGAGATTTGTTTGCGCTGCTTCCAGCCTTTCAAGAGAGTCTAAGATCATGCTCTTGCTCACCTCTGGACCAGTTATTCGGTGCAGGGGGTTTCCAGTTACGTTCAGCGCTTTTAGCTTTTCCATATTGTCCTTGAAAATCGCATTGGGAAGCTGCGTCAGCAGATTACCGCCTAAATTTAAACGTTGTATGGAGGATTTATGAAAACTTCCAGTTGGAAAATCAACAATCATGTTGTCTGAAATATCTAGTTGTTTGAGATGACCTAACCGTGCAATTGTATCCTTGTTAACTTCCGTCAGTAATATCTTGGAAGCTTCGAGTTTTCTTAAACTTTTTAAATCTCCTAGTACGGGACATAAATTTATGAAGGGGTTCCCGCTGATGGACAAATATTGAAGCTTACTTGTGCTTAAGAAAGCTCTACAACTGTCTACTTGAAGCTCATTTTCTGATATATCAAGGTTAACAAGATCAGATAAACCAGCAAAGGTTCCTGTTCCTAAGTGCTTTATGTTGTTTTTTGCTAGGTTGAGAGTTTTCAGAGATATGCTAGCATCGAAAAAATTATCAGGAATATTTTCAATATTACAGTTACTGAGGTTTAATTCCTCTAAGTTTGGAAGAGCAGTGAGACTGTTAGGATTTAGTGTCTGGAAGTTGTTGCTGCTTAAATCTAGTTTGTATAACTGAGTTAACCTGAGCGAACTCGAATCAAGAGTTTGTAGTTTATTTCCTCTCAGGCTAAGGCTCTCTAAATACACCAGTGCTTCAAGTGCTCCATCTTCTATCTTTTTTATTTGGCCATCATTTATGCTTAGTTCCTTAATGAATAGCTCTGTGTTAAAGAATTCTTTTTTTACAACTGGTAGCATATTTCCAGAGAGATCAAGATTCTCTAACTCAGTCATCCATTGGAATGAATTAGGAGCTATTTCTTCAATTGCATTGTTGCGCAAGTAAAGCTCTCTTAATCTGGATAAGCCTTGAAATGTTTTTTCACTAATCTTAACAAGAAAGTTATCTGAAATGTCCAGTTTCTGAAGACTTGTCAGACTAGATAAAGCATCATCATCTATTTGGGTGATATGGTTATTTTGAAGATAAAGTTGTGATAATGCTGTAAGATCACTGAATATATCATTAGTAATAGAAGATATATTGTTGTTGTCGAGCCTTAATGTTTCTAAGCTATTCTGGCCCTTGAAAGCTTTGGTATTGATTATACTAATCTCATTACCTGAAAGATTCAGTGAATAGAGAGATTTTGAGTTGTGATTTAATGTATCTAGCACAGTTAATATCTGATTCTCCTGTAAGCTTAAGAATTCTAGCTTATGGAGATTTGAAAAAGCTCCTGAAGGTATTGCTCTTATTTCATTGCCATGCATATGCAACTCCTTTAGCTCTAAAAGACGAGAAAATAGCCCTGGGCTCACTGTCCTTAAGTGATTTTTATGGAGAGCAAGCTTTTCTAACCTTGTTGTATTCTTAAATGCTATTTCACTCAAATCTTTTATTCCATTATGGTCTAATTTTAGAACTTTCAGATTGATATTTGAACTAAAAATTCTTGGATAGACCTCATGTATGTTGTTGTGACTTAGCAGTAGAGTCTCAAGGCTTGGCATTCCACTAAATGTATTTGGCTCTATAAGTCTGATAGCATTTTGTTCTAGATTCAAAATTCTGATGGATGGAGAATTCTGAAATGTTTCTTGCATCAGCTCTCTTATGTTATTGCTAGAAAGCACTAGTTCCTGAAGCTGAGGAAGACTACTAAACACCCCATCATTTATTGAATGAATGTTGTTATTGCCTAGATCAATCACACTTATTTTTTGTGTGTGCTTGAATAGTTTTGAATCTAAATCTTTTATATTATTGTTGCCCAAAAATAGTGTTTCTAGGTTAACATTTTCTCTAAAGGCATCTTTCGCAATAATAGTAATAGAATTCATGTAAAGAGAAAGTGACACAAGGTTCGGCAACCCTATCAAGCTGTTACTTTTGAGTTTTCGAATTTTATTACTACTGAGATCAAGATACTCAAGAGCTTCCAGCTGGATATCTTGTGTAGTAAAGTCAGTAATATGATTCCAGGCAACCTTCAGTTTTGTCATACTTTTTAATTTCTTTAACGCATTGACTGGGAGCTCTTTTAAATCATTATTCATTAAGTTCAGGTCTTCAAGCGTTTCCTCTAGTCCATCAAATGCAAAATCAGACACAAGATTTATCATATTGCCCTGGAAGTTTAATGTCTTTATAATCATTTTTGCAAAAGCAAAACTTGGGATCTCCGTAATATTATTCATTTGAAGGTCAAGATCAGTAAGGCGTGTAAGTTTGCGTAATGCTGCTTCTGGAATGTCTGATAACTTGCAGTGTTTGATAGTAAGGGTTTCCAAAGACCTTTCCAGCCCCTGAAAGCTATTATCCGCTATGCTCATAACATTTGAGTGAGAGATCTGCAGGCTCATGACACCAGCACTGTGCTTGAATATCCCGGATGGTAAGGTAGTGACTTCCATTTCAAGATCATAAATACGGAGTGATTTTAATGGTTCTTTTACAAGGCCTAAGACTTCCCCAACAGTAGTTAGTGATACCATTGGACATTCCATGTAAATTCCATCATCATTGTTGTAACGAGAACACAATGGATTCTCTTCCCAGTTTGGGCTACTAGAGCCTGAAGTATCTGCTGACACTAGCAAGTTCAGTGATACTACTAGTGCCAGAATTAAAGTCATCATGTTGTAACCATCCATTTTTCACGTCATTCTCTGAAAAAAGAGAGAATTGAATTGTCTTAGAGTTCGAATTGTGCATTATACTTATACAACAGTTAGTACCTTTACCAGAAGGGAAGTTAGAATTATGATATTTCAGAACAGCCACAGTATTCTTACCATGTAAATTTATTTCCATATTTTTCAAAACTGAAAGAATTTCTTTAAATTCCCATATACTTAATAACTACTTAGAAAATTAAAGTACTATCTTAATGGCTATTCAACCTTGAAATATAGCATAAATTGAATTTTAGTCATTTCATTCTAACTAGTACATTTCAAAACAATCTAGGATATATAAAAATCAGTAATAAGCTAAGCTACCTCTTAAATCGTGGTAGCCAAAACGCCAAAGAATTACACAATGTAGTGTTTTTCTTTTTTGTCTAAGTGAACATATTTCTCTAGGTCATCAGCAGGAAGCACTAATATACACCTCAGGCTGAGGATCTCACACTGTAGATAAACACCAACTCTCATATGCTTTAATAAAATAATTTGCCAAGTATGTTATGAAAACAATTTATACACCCATACTCGAGCTAGTTTAGTAGAAACAAATAATTTCTCTGATAAATTACCCCCAAAAGAAATGCACGAAGGATGTGTCATTAATACTATCATTACTGTGGGTATAACAACCTTTGCAAGCAATACTTGATTTTCTGAAAACGTTAGACGATATAGCTCCAAGTGTTCGATAAAGAAAGCTTGGAGTCAGTGATAACACCAGTTGTTGTTAAATATTAAGAATCACCATATCCTACTGGATTAGAAATAGGGTGCAAGGTCAGAATAATGATTAATAGCTATTCAAGAGTTCAGTTGTAAAACCCACCAGATAAGCGTTTACTGAATTATTTTACCTACTGAAAATATTGCTACCTCTGCATTTGGTGGAGTGGATAACAGCATTAAAGTTATCAATATATGCATATAGTGCATATATTGATACATATATAATATATAATATATGATATATATTATATATATATAATATATTATATATATTATATATATATATATATATATATATATATATATATGTATATGTATATATATATATATATATATATATATATATATATATATATATATATATGTGTGTGTATATATATATATATATATATATATATATATATATATATATATTATTATATATATATATATATATATATATATATATATATATATATAATATACATATATATATTATATATATATATATATATATATATTTATATATATATTATATATATATATATATATATATATATATATATATATATATATATATATATATATATATATATATAGAATTTACTTGTCACATTTTATCGTCCACATTTGTAATAGTTACAATGCCCTCTTAACTTCTCGAATTCTTCGCGCTTTTTTGTCACTACAAATCCTTAAGATCCAAGTACAAGAAATATGAAGAGTTTATGATGTCCGGTAGCGGGCAACGAACCCGTGGTCAGGTCGACAGCGTGGCCTCGTTGTGATTATGGGACATCATAACTTCTTCATAATAGTAAGAGAGCATTATGGCTCTTACAATTACTTATATATATATATATATATATATATATATATATATATATATATATATATATATATATATATATATAGAGAGAGAGAGAGAGAGAGAGAGAGAGAGAGAGAGAGAGATTCTTCTGAAAACAGGATATGTCTCAAGTATGAAAGGTCTATTTTGGTGGACCAACTTCCACCCTTTTCAAGGAGTTACACTATCAAAATATATAGTGGGAGATATGCCCTTAGGTGATGCCTGGGGTTACCGCTAAGCCGACGTTGGTTCTATTAATTGTCTTAATAGGATTCATAATTGCCTTAAGGAAGATATTCCATTGGAAAGGTTGATCTATTATCTTGTTGTTTTATCAGTGCAGATTCTACCATCTAACATTGGTATCGACAGCTGCTCTCGTATAAAATTTGGGATGAGTTCCAATCCACGGTTTGGTTCATGTTATTTATACGATGGAAAATTGCCGAACTATGTTGAATTAATCTTTCCGAGAGAGATTTTCCTGTGAAACCATAGTATGACTTATCACAATCCCTACTGGGGATTTGATAAACCCCTATATTTGGAAATTGGTTTCTGCTGAACGTTGATTAAGGATTTCACCGGTGTATTCAGATATGTGAAAGGTTTTGGTTGGCCTAAGATTTGTGTGATCTCTCATAAATTATCTATGTTAGGGATTATGATTTTGTTTGTGTATTTTTCCTATTCTTTGTTTTTTGTGGTTTTATAAAAAATGCACTTTGCTTTATGTATGACTTTTTCTATCATGTGCTTGGGGTATTTTAACAAGATAAGTTGATTTCTAATTGTTTCAAGTTCTTTGTTAAGAATATCTGGGAAGCAAATTCTCAGGGCTCTAAGAAATAAGTTACCTGCTATGCCAAGTTTAACTGAAATGTCATGATAGCTGTAAAAATGTATGTATGAAAGTAACAATGTCACTTTCCTGAAGGCAGTGAATTTGTAGTTGTTACTAGTTCTGATGATTAAGACATCTAAAAAGGGAATTTGGTTATTGTTTTCCCTTTCTACTCTAAATTTTGTGCTCGAGGCCAAGGAATTTAATTTTTTTAGAAAGACATCAAAATCCCCCCATTCACTTTTCCAGTATATTAAGATGTCTACATAACGAAGCCAAATCATATCTGCATGTTTGATAGGCTTACTGTTTCGAAATACTCCATTTATAAGTTTGCTAACGCAAGACTATATGGACTACCGACTCAAAAAAAGCTTCTGTATAGGAAAATGAAATTCTTGGCGAAAATGGTTATTATTCATGATGGGTAGCGTAAAAGCAGCTTGAAATATTAAATTTCCGAGAGAGAGAGAGAGAGAGAGAGAGAGAGAGAGAGAGAGAGAGAGAGAGAGAGATGGATGCAAGGAGTCTGAGGCAGAGGTTAATTCCCATTATAAGGTTTCAGAAATATTTTGAATCTTCTCATAAATTAAACACTTTAAGCCTCTCCTCTTAATGTGAGACTTTGTCATCTTAACAGCTTGAAAAAATGCTCTTAATGTGTCATCAGGTAGGAGGAAATACATTAGCATACCAGACGTCCAAAAGATAGTGATACATCCAGCGTCTATTTCGTTTTGTAGGTAACGCTGTGAACGAAAGTTAATTTAAATTCCTCTGAAGACCATCAAAGTGATTAATGTGATGTAGTCATCTTCGGTATAATAAAATGGGATTCTTGGTGAGTGCGTATATTAATTTATTCATGCTCATACTCCAATATGACTGTGCATAAAGACATCCATGAATGTTCTGGTATATATACGTCTGTCGAATAAAGTAGACTCCGTGGTCTAGTACATTTAGAAATACTTCCTTGATGAGCAGAAGGATAAATCCCTTTCAAAGGTGAATAGTGCCTACAGGGTACTTCACGCCATGCACTGTAGGCATTGCTAAAGAGTGTTTGAACCATCCCTTCGGCCCCTAGCTGCACCCACTATTTAGCTTTTTACTTTACATCAGTTGACTCTTCCTTTCTTCATTCTTGCTGTCCAGTCCCTCTAACTAATTCCTTCTTTGTGCAAATGTTAGTTTTGTTCCGAGTTCCCCACTGAGGTGCTTGTCCTTTATCTCATTTATTATCTGGATCTCTTAATCTTGCTGTTCAACCACTCAAACTCCCTCTTTTCACTGCCATAAGCACTTGATGGTAGACAGCGGCCCAGTGCTCGGCTTGACAGACCAAATTTCATAAATCAAATTCATCAATAAGAAAGAGGGAACAAGAAGCCAAAGATACGCTTACTATAATATAAATAAATGTCAATAGAATGAGCTTAACATACTTTTTAATTTAGATTTATTGTAAGATTTAAAATATACTATATGAAGGAAACAAAACATGGGTATGTTAGAATTCGTAGGGGAAACGTGACTGTTTTGCTGTGAAAATTAGGCTGACACAAGGTGTGTTATATCTCTGATCTTTTTCATCATCTAGAAGAATAAAACTGAGTGATGCGAATAGTCTTTGAAAGGACACTAGAAGGAGGAACAAATTTATGCGGAAAGAAAATACATTGTGAATGTATTGCAAATGGGTAATGATTGCATATGTTAAACTTGAGGATAGCGAGGAGAAATTTCAGCAAGACTTACGTTATGAGATAAATGGATAGTTGGAGCATGGGGCATAGCGTAGAGGTGAGTCACAGTATAAGTGGTACGAATAAAGTACCACGATGAGCATAAATGATAGAGATGAAAATTGTCTGCCTATTGTATGCATGGAATTTACATAAGAATTGTTGAGCCAACTCTCCTTCGAAGAAGTTAAGTATACATGTTGAATATATATGAAAGAAAGGGGTTTAAGCTGCTGAGCGGAGGCCTCTGTAGTATTATATGTGGCTTATTGTCAAAGAGCGTAATATGAAGATAAGTAAAATGGATAAAAACAAAAAGGTGAACAGAAATGAAAAGGTAGATCCCAGTGTTTGGAGAGAGTTATGCCATGTGGAAAGAGGGAAGGGAACGTTTATAAAAAATGTATCCAATACTTGGGAGGAAGGAGATGAAGACCTAGATAATGCTGATTTTTTTCTTTTTTCTTAAGTAAATGCTCTCAAGATTCAGGGAAAAAAGGTGTGTGCAAGATATATGAGAATGGAGCAGTGTGTCCGCATAGCTTCGTTACACTGCTGATGAACCTTCCATCCAGGTTTAAGAAAGTTAAAGCTTTAAAATTTTCTACAGTCGGTTTATCAACGATTCTTCGGTTAAAACATAAAATGCAGCTGATATATTCCTGTCTTTGCTAAGGTAAACAGCTTAAAGTCTATATATAAATGTGTGTATACATATATACATATTTGTGTGTGTGTGTGCGTTTGTATTTAAGTTATTTTGAATTTACACAAGTATACCAGTACCATAAAAGAATACGGCAATATGCTTTACTATGCAGTGCATGAAATTATTTGAGATTAATTATACATCATAATTGGATATATTTTAATGGAGTTTTACAATGTGCAGAGAAATTATATATCTTAAAGAATTTGCTCTTTTTAAAGTATTATTCAGAAATATTTTTCCCAGGGTAAATCAAGTAGTCTCTCTGACCTTACATTTTTACTGGCCAGCTCTTTCAATGTATTACCAAAAATTATAACTGCTTTGGTTCAAAATTACAACAAAGTCAGTGGGCTAGACTTAGAATTAAGCTTATGCAGACTGATAATAAGACTTTTGCCTTTTTTCTTTGATTTATTGCGTAATAGCTTATATAAATACCAGCACACAATATACCACCGGATAGCCAATTTATCGCAGGTTTGCCTATTCTAAATATTTTTATTATATCTTGCATTCTACTCTTGGAAAAAGTGTATTTTCCGCAGATTTGAAATTTCTGTTTCCAGACAAATCTGAATTGTCACTGGCCTTTCATCTTTATGCTTTTATTTTTCTCTATTTCAGAAGGTGCTCTAGATTTTATCTGCTCAGTTTTAAGATGACCCACAAGATCAGGATCCAGACTGGAAAATAGATTTTCCACAGACCAGTCGAAGAAAATTCTTGTTAAACTGAAACCCGGTAAGTTGCAGTTTTATTTACCATGATATAATCCAAAAAAAGTGTATGTAGAAGCAGACGCACATGCACATACATACATACATATATATATATATATTATTATATATATATTATATATATAATATATATATATAATATATATGTATATATAAGCATCATACGAATACCATACGTGCAATACTTGTTGTTATAAAATAATTCATACGAAATGTTACACCATTATCAAAGACAAGCAAATAAACAAAAGAGTTAAGGTTTACGCCTTATTAACAGAAAATCATAAAGCAATGCGAGGAAACTCACACGTTATCCAGAATACTAGGCAGTGATTATATTATCAAGAAGCCAAAGGAGCTCCTTTTCTTTGAGGGTGTAAAATACGCAGCCCAAATTCACGCCTGATCTGCGACATGGCTGAGCATTTAAACAGCCCGCCCTCGAGAAATTAAATCGATATCTTTCAGAATGTACTACTACAGGGTTCCCCTTCATCTCTACTGTACAAACCCTTCGACCTGTGATCAATCAAGCTTCACTTGACACGTTTTTCCTCCTCAAAACGACTACGATGAAAGTGAGGCAGTAACTGAAAAGAATAGAATAAAAGCTATCGCCACGCGACAAGCGAATTTATATCGTTGAGTAGGTGATATAACTAACGATCGTATGCGTAATGGATTCAGTATGAAGAGTTTATCACAATACAACTTTTCACGCTTGAAAAATAAAGCCGAACTAAACTTGGAATTTCAGGGGGGAGAATGAACGGGCAAATGGTAACTTTCAGACAGTCATTTTTTTTCGATGAAGATATTTTTCGAATCCCTTTACTATACCATTACCTGTTTTTCCGTTTTTATAAATAAATTCCTCTCCACTGACCTTTTTGCAGATTGCAAAAGGGATCCTTTATCGTTAATAGGGCACCAGAATTTTTGCGTGATTTATCACTTGAACTTTTAAAGACAATGAAACTGCCCACGCCTGACTAAATTACAGCCCGACACAGCGTCGAAAGTCGTAATAACAATGTTCAGTGCTTTACAAGAAAGTTTCACTTCGTGAGAGAGAACCAAAGATAAGAGAGAAGTTGAAAACGAGAAAAATATATACCTGCAATTTTCTTTTGAATCTCCCCTTCATACGTGAGTTGCAAAGATCTCTTCATTTCTCTCGTGCTGATTAACGTTTTACTAACAAATATTGCACCTGGGTTAACAAAGCATTGCTTGGCTATACGTTCTATAAGTTTATTATTGCAGACCGGCACCTTGAGGGGAGAACTTAGATCACAAGAGGCATACTGTACTAGGAAGGGGAAAAGAGGGAAAAGTGAAAGGCAGTAAAACTAACATCAAACTCTCTCTCTCTCTCTCTCTCTCTCTCTCTCTCCTCTCTCTCATACACACACACACACACACACACACACCGTCACTCCTCGCCTACTTATCCCTTACCGGCTCATTTGTTAGTCTTTTCCTTTCAGTAGTAGGCCCATTAACGGACTTTTTTTTTTCTTTCTTTATTTTTTGTCTCTCCTCTCTTTACAGAATTTTCCTGGGCTAAACTTACTTGTAACTATAAACTTCATGTATCTGATGAAAGGAATCTTGGAAAAAAACAAAAAAAAAAAAACTTGATTTTTCATATGGTTAAGTATTATACATTTAAGACTATGATTATTTATTAGAAAAACCCTTTTGGTAATTTGCATAACCATTCTATTTTAGCTTCCATTTTATCTCTCTCTCTCTCTCTCTCTCTCTCTCTCTCTCTCTCTCTCTCTCTCTCTTTTCCTTCACAATTTCTCGCCGGAACCCAAGAGGCGTGACGAATGTGCCGGGAACAGGTGGGCACCGCGTGGCGTATAGAGTATTTTAGGGCCTGTTCTGGGGGACCCTCGAACATGTGGGACTCCTCAGAGGGAGGAGGGAGGCCAGCCAGGAGCCCTTCGTCTCCTAGAGGGCCTTTCTTGCACAAGGTGACGTATGACTGTTTACACGGCGTGAGGACATGGATGTATATATCAACGGAGCGGGTGGGATACACATTGCATCTTCTTCAGAGTGGAATGAGAATGTGAGGAAACTGTCAGAATCACTGAAGGGCGAAGAATATTTCTTTGTTTCATGAAAGTTCCGCCCCGAGCCGAGGGAGGGGAAAAGAGGGGAAAAGAGGGGTTCGAGGGAGAATGCGTGAGGGAAAAGGGACAAGAAGCCTATTTTTATTATGCCAGCCGAAATACAAAACCTTAAAGTAGGCCTACGATGGTTGTTGTGTAGTTTTAGTAATGGTCGTAAAAGGGATTTGAGATGATTTTCATCTTCGACGATGGAAGCATGAATGCTTTTATGATGTTATTGAAATATGATTTCTTGATAAATAAAAACCGATCAATAACAGCTGAACACACACACGCACACACACACACACACACACGCGCGCACACATACTCATACACACACACACATATCACATATACTATATATATATATATATATATATATATATATAGATATATATATATATATATATATAAATAATTATATATGTATATATATATATATATATATATATAATATATATATAAATATCCCTGTGTGTGTGTGAATCCAATTCGCTCTACCTCGGAATTAATATATTTTCATGTATGTTAATCGAAGGAGAATTCTTTAGTTGATTTCAGTGGCGTTACCAAGTCGGTAACATCACTTAAGACCTGATTTCTCCTATGTGCGCTGGTTCGAATCCATGAGAGGACGAAATTATTATCAACTAAAAAATTCTCTTTCGGTTAACATATATGAAAATATATTAATTCCTAGGTAGAGCGAATTGGATATTAAATGACATTTGTTGGTTAATGCATACACTATATATACTTATATATGGGCATGTATGTATATTTATTTAAAGTAATATACGGATATAGAATCCTGCTTCAGTAGTAGCAGTAAGTGATAGTTTAGCAAGATGAAAATTGGTAACAAATAACTAGTAATCATAGTAGTTAAAAATAAAATCACCGGGGTATAAAAATGGTATATAATCAAAGGAGGAGATGGATATATCTAATGTTAACGAATGCCAGTCACAATGATAAACAGAGTGAAAGAGTATAGCGGCATTGACACATGCCAGTGTAAAATAATTAGAATAGCAATAAGAATCCTGTTTGCTGCTGTAGCCTAATTTTAAGACTCATCTAGACTGCAGGACGAAGTATCGTAATTGTAAACAAAAAGAATGTGCAAGATCATTTTCAGGCAATAATTAAAAAATGGATGATATAAACATCAGAACATGTATATCAGTTCATCATTATTAGGATTAAGAAGGCGAATATAATAACAGTGGTACATTATATGTAAGCTGTACGGTCAAAATACTTTTCGTGCTCTTATATTTTCATCTGTTGAAATTTCTCTTTACAATTTATTTCTATTAAAATGGAGCTTACATAGTGTCGGATGGTCAAAATGTGAATTACAATTATAAATATGAAATAATCATGTGTTGAAGTTCATTTATTTAATAATAATAATAATAATAATAATAATAATAATAATAATAATAATAATAATAATAATAATAATAATAATAATAATAATAATAGCATCAAGGAAATAGATACCCTAATCCAGACTGTAAGGATTGTATCTGGGGACATCAGGATGGAGTTTGGAATAGAAAAATGCGCCTTAGTCAACATACAAAAAGGCAAAGTAACGAGAACTGAAGGGATAAAGCTACCAGATGGGAGCAACATCAAACACATAGATGAGACAGGATACAAATACCTGGGAATAATGGAAGGAGGAGATATAAAACACCAAGAGATGAAGGACACGATCAGGAAAGAATATATGCAGAGACTCAAGGCGATACTCAAGTCAAAACTCAACGCCGGAAATATGATAAAAGCCATAAACAACATGGCAGTGCCAGTAATCAGATACAGCGCAGGAATAGTGGAATGGACGAAGGCAGAACTCCGCAGCATAGATCAGAAAACCAGGAAACAAATGACAATACACAAAGCACTACACCCAAGAGCAAATACGGACAGACTATACATAACACGAAAGGAAGGAGGGAGAGGACTACTAAGTATAGAGGACTGCGTCAACATTGAAAACAGAGCACTGGGGCAATATCTGAAAACCAGTGAAGACGAGTGGCTAAAGAGTGCACGGGAAGAAGGACTAATAAAAGTAGACGAAGACCCAGAAAATATACAAGACAGGAGAAAGACAGAAAGAACAGAGGACTGGCACAACAAACCAATGCACGGACAATACATGAGACAAACTAAAGAACTAGCCAGCGATGACAATTGGCAATGGCTACAGAGGGGAGAGCTAAAGAAGGAAACTGAAGGAATGATAACAGCGGCACAAGATCAGGCCCTAAGAACCAGATATATTCAAAGTACGATAGACGGAAATAACATCTCTCCCCATATGTAGGAAGTGCAATACGAAAAATGAAACCATAAACCCACATAGCAAGTGAATGCCCGGCACTTGCACAGAACCAGTACAAAAAGAGGCATGATTCAGTGGCAAAAGCCCTCCACTGGAGCCTGTGCAAGAAACATCAGCTACCTTGCAGTAATAAGTGGTACGAGCACCAACCTGAGGGAGTGATAGAAAACGATCAGGCAAAGATCCTCTGGGACTATGGTATCAGAACGGATAGGGTGATACGTGCAAATAGACCAGACGTGACGTTGATTGACAAAGTCAAGAAGAAAGTATCACTCATTGATGTCGCAATACCATGGGACACCAGAGTTGAAGAGAAAGAGAGGGAAAAAATGGATAAGTATCAAGATCTGAAAATAGAAATAAGAAGGATATGGGATATGCCAGTGGAAATCGTACCCATATTCATAGGAGCACTAGGCACGATCCCAAGATCCCTGAAAAGGAATCTAGAAAAGCTAGAGGCTGAAGTAGCTCCAGGTCTCATGCAGAAGAGTGTGATCCTAGAAACGGCACACATAGTAAGAAAAGTGATGGACTCCTAAGGAGGCAGGATGCAACCCGGAACCCCACACTATAAATACCACCCAGTCGAATTGGAGGACTGTGATAGAGCAAAAAAAAAAAAAAAAAAAAAAAAAAAAAAAAATATAATAATAATAATAATAATAATATAATAATAATAATTGAGCCTAAAAATAAATGAATGTCAAGCAGTAAAGAAATAATGAGGACAACACATTTTTTACTTGATTGAATCTCTTCACAACGTGACGTGTTGTGGATCAGTGGGTTCCTAAATTTTTGAAGTCATGGGTAATAAAGAAAAAACGAGAATTCTTGATTTAATACCGAGGTTCCATTGGAATTATCGTCCTCATTATACCGTTAATTCAAGCAACTGTCAATATATAATATATATATATATATATATATATATATATATATATATTATATATATATATATATATATAATATATGTCATATCACATTACCGTGATTCATATACAAACATCGAGCTACAAACGTCCTTTAATATCTTTATATGTTAACCTATTTCCTTCTAAAGTAACAACAAGCGTGTAATAATAAACTACAGACCTAGTTCACACAAACCGTTTTACAATCTCCAGGTAAATATGGTCGGTCCATCGTTGCGACATAAACATAGTATCACTTAGGCAAAGGCCAAATTGGACACAAGGATTTATTACTTCCGTTGGCTCTCTCGGCCTCTTTGCTGACATCGTCACTTGTCCTACCAGAAGGTTAAAGTATGCATTCTGGGACGATATCCGTAAATCGTGTGTTCCTATTTTTCTCCAGTATTATTTGCACAGTTTATATATATATATATATAATATGATATATATATATATATATATAATATATGTGTGTGTGTGTGTGTGTGTGTGTGTACATAGATATATATATATATATATATATATATATATATATATATATATATATATATATATATATATGTATATATATAATATACATATATATATATATATATATATATATATATATATACATATGTATATGTACACTTATGTTCCAGCGTGTTTTTCGTTCTAATTAATTTTTATTATTATTACTCTTATAATTAAAACAGTAAGTGTCGAAGTATAGTTTAGTAATCAAACGTTGATATGATTGTAAGAGAATGAGTTTACTACTTTAACCTTTATTAGAGTAATATTGGTAAACTATTTTATAATTCTATTAGCTTTTTCTTTTCTTTTCTTTTTTGCCACAAAAGACGCTGGGTTCGTTTTGGGTTTGTTCCTGGATGAAGAAATAATACTAGTAAATGTAAGCATTGTCAAAGAAATGAAGTGACGGCCATAATACATTTTATACGGCTAACCACGTCAGCGTTTGCATTGAATTTACTCCAGGAAATTAAATAAATCTCATTAAAGCACCATCCTGCAAAAATGAAATCATTGAAATACAGGGGAGACGGAGAAAGAGAGGAACGCACGTCAAAGAGATGACGGCGTCTTTGTTCAGAGAGATAAATGTCACGAAAGGCAACGACGCTGAGAGAGGAGAATGACAGTGAAAAATACTGCAATAGCTGCAAGTCACGGCGTCCAACATTCGAGTGGGGCGTTACGACGCGTGACACTGATACCGACATTGTAAGGATGACAGGAGCAACTTCGTGACGACGTACATATGGTTCGTTGCGGTTCATTCGGTTGGGGACGAGAATAAATTTGCCATTCACCGTGGTATTAAAAGCTATAATTCAGGAGCAAAGTTCACTTTGGTTAGCTATTTCACTTCATGTTTTTAATTCGTTTGAGCTGCGATACTAACTTGCCAAGTGAGGTAGTTTCCACGTTACCACTGAAGGGAAGATGTGCTTGCGTGTACAGTTCACCATGAGAACACATCCAAAGCTTATGAAAAGCTATGACGAGGAACATTTACTGTTACATTGAAACAAGTTATCTCATTTAAGACGGTATGTATGTACGTATGAAAGTGTGCATGATTGTGGAAAATACTGAGGATACTTGGTACCTTAAAGTACTTTTCAAAGACGGTGACGAAGGAATGGTAAATAATGCCTGAAAATATTATAGATATATATATATAAAAAGACGGAAGAAGATAACAAATTAAATAAGAAGATTGTAACCAGTCAACACTTGTAAAATTACATGATAATGAAAATAAAAGCTATAGTTCAGTTAGAACATAATTAGCCATTTCTTTTATTAAATGATAACAATATTATCTTTGATGAGATCGTAAAACTGATTCTTGTTTAAGACGGTAAGGGTAGCGATGATCGTCATAATATTAAAAAAAATATATATATATTTTTTAAACCTTAGTAAACTTATCTTTGAAATGAATAGGTAACACAAGAAGCATGATTGCTGAACAAAGATTTGTTGGGGGTGGCAAAATAGTAAAAGAATAGCCAATGCCAACATGTCAGGGGAGGAATGAGAGGATGTTAAACGAGCAATATATATCAGGAGTAAATAAATGTGTCTGCTATGGAAGTGTTGGAAGTGCGCGCTTGAGTAAGGAGTCTGGTGTAGACTTCATTTCAGGAAAGTATTATTTTATTGCTCAATGGTTATTAAACAGATTACACTGGAGAATATGAAAAGGAGAATTCTTTTTTTTTTTCATAATTAAAGATTGGATGCTATCAATTCTGGCAGAGTAAATTTAGAGTAAATACACAATACTTGAATACATGACAAATAAGATAAATGACACTTCAAGGGAAGCAAACAAGAGAACTTCACAGTAAAGAGAATGCTAAGCAAGAGCAAACTTCGGCGCAATCGAGTTTTGTGTACAGCGTATAATCAAGAGCACCGAAAACAGATCTTTTCTTTGATAGTAAACTAAAAGATATAAGAATTAGCTTTATTGCGGAATAAAATTTAGATAACTTTATAGGGTAATAATTCGAGATAGAAGTACAATTCTTTTAAAATTCATGAATTTGACTGAAATTTCAATAACATCGGATAACCATGAGTGTCAGAAGGTTGATGTGAGAGGTGAACAGGAAGTGCTAATTGGTTAAGGTAGGTCACTACTTGAGGTAGTGGTTAGGCCATGCAGGAAGGTTGAGAATAAGACTCAGTCAGTTCAGTTCTGGTAGCACGAGTGGAAGACGATGAAAATCCAGAAAGAGCTAAAGTTAGAGAAGGAAAGGTCATTAACATGGAAAACCACAAGAATGAGAATGACTTCAGGGGTGAGTGGTGTGGTGAGCTTAGCAAAAATGTTATAGAGGAATAGTCTTCATTGTTATGTTTCATAAACAGTTTATCGTTAGCAAAATTTCAGGATCCTATATTTTTATGGATTAGAAATAAAATGGGGTAAAAGTTGCAGAAATCTATCAATTTATAGTAAATAATTCATTTACTGATTGGTATATTTCTTTGGATGGAAAATCGATTAGCGTTTCAAAGCAGAGCTGTTGAAGACTGTAGATGTTGTTACGCTAGACAAATACCTGCAAGATCAATCAAGCTCTCACTATTGTCAACACCATAGGGGCACAAAGAAGTTATAGCTCTCTCTCTCTCTCTCTCTCTCTCTCTCTCTCTCTCTCTCTCTCTCTCTCTTTGTTGCTAGCAATAAATATGTTGGAAAGAAGGAAGCTATGCATGTCACGTAACGTACGTTCTCTGGGCAATGGAAATATCTACACCTTTTGTTTGCAAAAAATACTGGGAAGAGATAAAATGCTTTTATGCCGAGCAAAACGATTTACTTGGACATTCAATATTAAGAATTTTAGTTCAATTTTTCTCAAGTTTTACTTTATTTTTCTTATTTTTTCTAATGTTGGAAATTTTGCAGCATTTGCCACTTTTTTTAACAAAAAACGTGATTGGTCCTTATTTTATTTCCAGCATAGCGATCCCAATTGCATAAAAAAATGGATGGGTGGTGAGCTTTAACAACACGCAATAACAGGAAGTTGTTCAAAAAAACCGGAGATGGCTATTAAGTGTAATACTGTGATAAATACATAAAAC
Organism: Macrobrachium nipponense; assembly: GCF_015104395.2. NCBI lineage: Eukaryota > Metazoa > Arthropoda > Malacostraca > Decapoda > Palaemonidae > Macrobrachium > Macrobrachium nipponense. The sequence continues at coordinate 133,356,083 of NC_061107.1, read as the reverse complement.
CAGCGATGGCTTGATTTAATGGTTTTTAAACATCTCAGATGTCGCTGAGTGATTATTTCACCATCGCTGGGACTAGTGTTGGATCATATTTTTTATGCCTTTTTTTTTTCTTTCTTTTTGTCAACAGCGAAAACAACCCAGCAATAATGTCATTAGCAGCGAAGAAGATAATAATGGTTATATTATTATCTTCTTCGCAAAACACCGATGACGAGTGAATCAATTCAAATCTTCTTAACGAAGTTAAGAAACAGACAAAACTCACGAAAATGCAAATTTACTGTGATAGAGGTTAACATTTTCAAACAAAACAAGGAAATGGAGACGCAACTTAGTGATATGCAAGCAATCCATTGAGGGGGAATGGATAGAGATGTCATGAGTATATGCAAGCATCAGAATTGCCGAGTTAGGATTGCTTAAAATCCTTTCAAAACAAACTGGAAGATGAGATTCCAGTGCCTGGCTTCAAGCCTAAATCTCATATTCCAACAAAGATTTTACACTTTAGTAAATTCTAAGGGGTAGATACCTGCTACAGAGACGAGCAATAGATTAAAATCAAATAAACTATGCAAAAGGGACCAAGACAACTATTTTTTTTTTTTTACAACGTCCGGTTGGTAATAAAGACTAACTCTATTGCCCCATTGATGGTATCAATAGGAGAAGACACTTAAAAGAGAAAAGATGGTTACATTCGAGAAATCTTAGCTGTCTATTGGGCAACGATATATCCTGGTCTGTAACGAAGTAAAGGAGCAGAAATTACGCTGAAAGGTCAAATATCGGATATGCATAATTTAAAGTCTTACCCAAACTGGTTTCAGATTACGTTCAAAAGGGGCATCACACACAATCATATGATTTTTATTGTTGTTCTTGCATCATATATTTCTGATATCGTTCCATACGGTTATATTCAGATAAAAATTTCTATTTGTACTCTTTTACCCATATACATAGCCAGTATCGGAGTGATTCCGAATATTAAACGCTCGCTCATGCTTTTGTTTATGGACGTAAAAGATGGAAATTATCTCTCTCTCACTCTCTCTCTCTCTCTCTCTCTCTCTCTCTCTCTCTCTCCTCTGTGTGTGTGTGTGTGTGTGTGTGTGTCTTGTCCGGGAGGTATTTTCTGCCTTGTACTTCGACATAGTTAAACTGAGCGAGCTTTATTTACCTTAATTTTTATTTACCTTACTAATATTTTCTTTACACTTCGCAAATAGATCCGAAAATAAAGTTTGTTAACAAACATTTCCTCCTGCCTTATTTTTTTTTTCTTTTTTGCCCTGTTATTTCTTTCTTAGAACTGATTCATTGCTATGTGCGTGTGCGTGCGCGCGTTAGTGTTTGTATGTATATGTGTGTGTATGTGTATGTTATGTGTGTGTGCATTTTAATTTCGAAAAAAATCCTATTCGTTGAGGAATAAGTTTTGTAGTGAATAATATTCTTATTTTCACTGCTAAAGTTTACCATTTTGTACGTAGGCCTATTTAGCCGTAAATAAGTATGAATAAAAAAACTGGGATAGAATATAACGTTAAATTAGTTGTGGACGTCTCGGAAAATGACCATTTCAGTGACTCCACAAACATAAACCTAACAGATGGCCGTAAATTCGAGGCCTCCAGCAACTGGCGGTCAGAGCTATTGTTTTTTAACCCTAATTTGGCCTCTTACTAACGCTGCCCCCCATCCCCCTGCCCACCCCCCCCCCACTAAAAAAAATCTGTCCAACTTACGTAATCTCTCCAGACCCCATCCCCCGAAACAACAAAACAAGTACTCTAGATTCCCCCTTAGCATACGTCCTCACCACCGGCTCTGGAAACCACAACGATAACGACAGTAATAATAATTGTTTTCAATCTCCTCCTTTAGGAGTAATCGCAATCCCTACTCCCACCCCCACCTGCGGTCCAGACCTAAAAAGAAAAAAATATTAATACGTAACGACCTGAACATCAGTCAGAATGCGGAATGGAAAACAGTCAAGCATTAACCGCTCCCAGGAGCATCTGGGTTCTTTGTCAAAAGTGCAGTATCCACAAACTCCCTTTGTTTGCCAGAGATTTGTCTTTCCTCTTTGACTGTCATATCTACAGTGAAATGGCAGTAAAATTCCAATAATTGCAGGTGTACGGCTTTTAATCCTCCCCAAAAAATCGAGATATTCCGTTTTCTTTCACTCATTCTTGAAAAACGGGGCGAAATTAAATAAATTCGGCTCATCAGCTATATAGAACACTATTAAACGCTTCATAAATCCCATCCTCATAGAATATGCCTAACGTAATTTTCATTTTTCAAATTGCTTTTTAATTCAAGTTTAAGATAAAATTCTCTATAAGACGAAGTAAAGATGAAATTATTAATTGAATTAAACCATTAGCGATCGAAGTTCTTTATTGGAAAAGGAAAGTAATTATATCTTAGTCTGTACTATAGCTATCAATCACAAATATTACTATTCATCTCATCTATTAGTAATTTCGTGAGTTAAAAGGTAATTTTTGAAATTACTAGTAAGGGAGTGTCTAAGTCTGAAAGAGTGTAGTTTTAATTGAAATATCAAAATAGTAAAATGCCACAAAACAAAATTAATTTCTTCTAAAGATAGAAAAAATGTACACCGGAAATGCAAGAGAACCAGATGAAAATGGTTAAGCGTGGAATGGTGACGTTATTGAACCTAGAGATGCAACACTGCAGTTTTGCATATTCATGAGTGTAACGAGTATCCATATGTGCGCAAAGATAGTGAAAGATATCAAAGAGAGAGAGAGAGAGAGAGAGAGAGAGGAGAGAGAGAGAGAGATGTTTAAGACTACTTTCCACGTCATAAAATAATATTCATCATGTTGTCACCTGGTTGTTTGAACCGATTTATGTGCTGTTACAAATGGTAATGATCCTATATTAAGAATATTGATAACGACGGAATAGTACTGCAAGGTTCCTTTATCAAAATTCAATGCCTTCTCCTACAGATGTTTTCTCTGTTGAAAAAATATTTTTTTTAGGCTGTGAATATGGTTGGTGGATGGTTTATTTTTAGCAGGCGTCATGCCTCTTCCTACTCAACATTTGTGTATGTGATTGGTAGTTTAGTGTGGTTAGGTATTGTTGTGTATAGGATGTCTAAGGAGAACCTCTAGACTCGTCCAAACCAACCCAGTATTTTAAAGAATCTGATCATGCTCGGTATTTATGGTTCGACTGAGGGAACGCTAAAAAAAAAAATAATAAAAAAAATAAATAAAAAAAATAAAAACTTAAAGGAGCCATAGAATCATGACAGTTAAATGCTTCTTTGTTCACTGGGTACTCAGGCAATACTTATATAACTAACCTAGAATGGGGTTTCGCCATTTCAGCTGTTATTTTCTCAGATTTCTACATTATGGTGAATAATGTCCTAGCTTAATGTTATAGTGTTATGCTATAGCTTTAAGTTGCCATTAATACAACGAATAATTCACATAATTCACACATGAGAAATTATGAAACAAAGTGGGTACTAGAAAATCAATTTTGAATGCAATAAAACAGATCAAAAGATAAAATAAAGAAGATAAAGAAAGGTGGAATACTAGTGAAGCAGTTCTGTCAATTAATGAGAAATCAGCCTCCGCAGAAGGAGATGAGCGTCTGGGTGAGTAAGTGAATAAGTGTTCACTAACATTTTCGCTGTTAGTGAAGGCTCGAAACTTCTCCTTTCCGGTGTTTCATGCAATAACGACGATGAAAGCAAAATGAGGCAAGAAAATAAATTAACGCGAGGATACACAAACATCCTGCCGGATGTTTCTATTCATCATTCGGGGATCGGAGGGAGGGATAGAGGGAGAGAGAGAGGGAGGGAGGGAGGGGATCGCGTTTAATGGGGATTTGTCGGTAAATAAATCAGAGCTTAAGTGTTGCTCCGGCCCTTGTTTACGATATCAGAGACCATGAAGTGATTAAGTAGTCAATCTTCGGTGATAAATGGTTTCGAGATTATGCCCCAATAAACACCGTCAGGTCTAAGGGTAAATTGCTTTCCAGCGAATTTACTGAAACAAAAAACAAGAAAAGTCTCTCTCTCTCTCTCTCTCTCTCTCTCTCTCTCTCTCTCTCTCTCTCTCTCTCGTAGCCAAAATACCCACGCACATCTGCCTATAAATGTATCATTTCCTTTAACTCAAAGTCATTATGAATACACTATCATTCTAGGGGCAGGATATAAGATTCCTCAAATATCCTGAGCGTCGGCGACATCCTACCCGAAGGTTTTTACCACCGCTGGACGATGACGAAGGGATTTCGTTACATCGAGATTGATAACGGATCTCATTACCTTATAATATTAGTCGGATGCCTTTAAATGCAGGATATCGATTCCCTGCTGCCTTCACGGAAACCAGCTTATTGGGATTATCCTGAAACTCTTCTGCAATGAAATATGAGAAACGCTCTAAATGTCCGTGTTATGAAGCTGAGAACGTGATGCGTTGAGTCCGGGGTTAGGGATCTGTGGGGAGGGATGGGCTTGGTGGAGGAGCTGGGGCCTTAACTAAAAGCTCACGTGACTGCTTGGGGAATGTTTAAAGGAACTGGTAAGCGTAGGAAAGGAAATATTAGTCTTCTTCGTTTGTCTGTTACTAGAAGAGTTGGTGGCTGCTTTTATCTATTCCTTATACCAATAGCCTGAACTTCGTATGGAAGAATTAATAAGGTATTTCAAATAAACAGGATGTCAATTTTTAATGAAATAATGAATTTCAAATATTCTCATGATAGGTGGTTTTAATGTACCTGAATTTAGCTTCCTAAGGAAAAGGAAGAAAAGTTGAGCTAAACTTAGCCATCCGTACAACAAACAAAAAGTAGGAGGAGTTTTCATTGTTGACGTCAGCTGAAACTTAGAGGGCCGCACTCAAAGACAAACGTAAGCCTAACCGAATGCTAGAGATGACAGAAGAAGAGACCAAAGTAAACAAACAAAAGAAGATAAAACGTAATTTTTATTTACCGCGACTCCGTTGAGCAAGTTGCTGGCATGCCAGAACCATCCGAAGATGTGAAGAGCACAATCTGTTTGCATTTGCTCTCAAAGATTTGTTTGCTTTTCTTTGAGTGCTCCTGAATTCCCAGTATTACTTGAAATATCCAACGACATGTAAATGACAATCTCAAAAGGCAGTTGAACTCTTGACCCAAGGATTAGTTTACAAGTATAAGTTGTCTCGTAAACTTGCCATCAAGTTCAGATAAAGCTTCTTCTTGGGCATGGATACTTTAAAGGATAGTTTGCTGTACACTGACATTCACACACAATATACTTATTAAGTATGTGTGCGAGAGTGTGTGTGTGTGTATCAAATGCTTGTGTCATACCTTTCATTACAATACAACGTGTGGGTTCAAATCGTGGTTATGTAGTAACATTTTCTATATAATTTAGTCGTGAGTCAATTATATTTAAGGTAAAGTGAAATTTTTACATGTTTATGTAGTATCATCCGTAACATCAATAATAAATACTCAAATTATGATTTGTTCATATGCGGCCCAAGATACAAGTACTACTATGGAATATATATAAATATATATATAAAAGGCAATTTCTGTATGTTTGTCTGTCTGTCTGTTTGTTTAATTGTTCGCTATGCACACCCAGACTATTAAAGCTAGGGCTACCAAATTTTTACCTTAGACTTCCCTTCCCTTCAGGAATGTTGTAGTCAAAATCCGAAATTCGAGGTCTTTTCTAAAGGGGATCATAACTCCTCTTTTTTCATACCCCCTCATTTTTTTATGATTTTCAGAGTTAACATCTATGTAAAAATGTTTCTATTGGTACAATCAGGCTCCCCATAATATGGGGCCATAAGGTCCCCTCAGTTGTAAGGGGTCAACCCCCCTGGCAATGGGGGCCCGAGGATTTCCCACAATATTAGGAGCAGGCAGCCTACGACCTTTTGACTTACCAACTAGGACAGAAGGGGTCATAGCCCACTTACTGCATTCATATTTGGTACCATGAGTTCACGTAAATGTCTACAAACGCATTTAACATCAATATTAGGGTGTCGCAACATGGGACGCTTGCCGCCAAAATGCACTGGGGAAATCCTTAATCAACGTTCAGCAGAAACCAGTTTCTAAAGACGTAGGAGTGTATGAAATCCTGTGTATGGATTGTGATAAGTCATAATATGAATTCATAGGAAAATCTCTCTCGGAAAGATTAACTCAACATAAGCGCTCAGTTATGTAGATATGGACAACAAAGTTCTGAAATGTTCCATCATGTAAATAATACGAACCATAGTATGGATTGGAACTCATCCCGAATTTTATACAAAAGCAACCTGTCGATACAAATGTCAGATGGTAGAATCTTCACTGATAAAACAAAAAGATAATAGGATAAACCTTTCCAATAGAGCCTGGGACTCTGACCATAAGTATAATATCTTCCTTAAGGCAACAATGAAGTGGATTAAAACAATTAATAGAACCAATGTCGGCTTAGTGTTAGCCCCAGGCATCACCTAAGGGCATATCTCCCACTATATATTTCGCAAATGTAACTTGTTTTGTCATTCACTATTTGATAAGGGAGGAAGTCAGTCCATGGAAATGTAGTCCATTGTGTGTGTGTGTGTTTGTGCATGTATAAATGAATAAATTAGTATACAAAGAAATAAATTAAAAAGTATGACCGAAGAGTGTAGGCTTTTATAAACTAATTTATTAAACCAAAATTCCTTCATAAATGCTAAAAGATATCTGTATTTTAGAGTTCTTCGGGGCTATTGGAGCTATGTGAAAAAAAATGTTACTCAATGCTACCAGAGGATTTTTGTAATAAGAAAAATATGGCAAAGATAATGATAAAGGTTTAAACATGGGAGAGAAAATCGGTTCAGCAAATATTCTGTACGGGTTTCTGAGAGATTTAAACCAGTTTTGTATATACCTGTAAAGTAAAAAATTTACAATTGTTCATCCTAAAATCGTCATAAGGTTATCAACGAATAATACAAAACAAGAAAAATACAATACTGGATGTATATTACTTCAGCCCATTACCCACATCTTCATATAAATGTAACCGAAATCTAATGAATAAATAATTCAGATGTTTTTTCGACAAGCAACCAACAGACACAGACGAATGCCAAACCTTCTCTAACTTTAATGTCGGTGGAAGTATCCAAATCGCATGCATTTTTCCCTTCTAATTTAATGGCCGTTGCTTTTGAAAGGAGGTGCATGTGTCTTGAAGCACGCCAATTAGTAGTTCTTACATCGTGACCTTTCACGTCTCGATACGGATAATTCTGAATCATCCCTTTATGTCTTTGGTACAAAATTAACCTCGTCCCATCTTCCACCCAATGCACACATGAAGGACGTTGCAGCTTTTGTTATGGCGGTCGCGGGTATCAGTTAGACAATACAGATCGTGAGTTGGCAGTCATTCCGAGTTTTAAATCTGCATGTAACAGACGTCAGAAGATTAAAATGCATGAACAACTCAAGTGGTTATATTTGCCAAATTGCCGGAGGGCGCCGTTATCTATTTTTATCCGAGGGTTTCTTTATACCGAAAAGGAAATAACATTCTGTGGTAATCCATCCCTCGTGTGTATAAAAAATGGACGGTCTTCTATGTTCTTGGAATCGAGTCCCTTTTAAGGGACCCTACGGCTATCGTGACCCAAGACCAGACGTGACTCCACATAAACAAGATTTGTTTCGGTTGAGTAGCGATACGCCGGCACAATGTTACAATGAAGGTAGAAATTATAATTAGGTTAAATACGGGGTCTGCAGTAGATTTGTCAGTCATCTGGTCGTATAAATGAGATGTACGTTTTAGAGATGAAATAAGGTAATACAGATTACCAAAAGACCTGTATTACCTTATTTCATTTTGTTTGATTGTGTACATTTAGATAAGAGCTGTTATATATATATATATAGTATATATATATATATATATATATATATATATCTATCAGATATATATATATATATATATATATATATATATATACTATATAGATATAGATTATATATATATATATATATATATATATATATAGATCTATATATATATCTATATATATATATATATATATATATATATATATATATATATATATAGATATATATATATAGATCTATATATATATATCTATATATATATACATATCTATATATCTATATATATATCTATATATATATATATAGATCTATATATATATATATATATATAGATCTATATATATATATATATATATATATATATATTTAAAACCTTTATAACCAACCGTTGGCGACGAATAATACAGCAAATTTGCTGGTTTATATAAAAATCTATTTTCTTGACTAAGATAAAATTTGAAATGGATTGGAGGGCTTCTGTTCATGTTATGTACCACAAACTAAAAGATAAAAATCCATACTCCTATTCAAATTGTATTCTTCAGAAATAAATTGCAATCTCATTCTAGCCTCAAGATGTAGCACGCCACAGACCCGACTGAATCAATCGACATTCAACCTGATTTAACCCTAACGGGGTTCAGAAGGGTCCGGAATGGGAGGGGAAAGCGAAGGACCTGCTATAACCCATTGTCTTATCATGAGGTCATTAAGATACCATCCCCACGAATAAGACACTAAGGAATGACCTTTTGTGTGTGGCGATCAGCGACATTAAGACGATGAGGTTATTCGATATTTCGAAGCCGTACTAATGCCACGAAATAAAACAATGGGTACCCGTTATTTTTTTTTTAAAACACACCCCTTGGGGATTAATGTCACGTATGTCATTGTCAGGGGTTTGATTAATGGAATAATGATAAGGGAGAGAGAGAGAGAGAGAGAGAGAGAGAGAGAGAGAGAGAGAGAGAGAGAAATTCACAAGTCTGCTCTCTCTCTCTCTCTCTCTCTCTATATATATATATATATATATATATATATATATACATATATATAAAAATAGAGATAGAGAGAGAGAGAGAGAGAGAGAGAGAGAGAGAGAGAGAGAGATAGAAAATTTACGCGTTGACGAGAGAGAGAAGAGAGAAGAGAGAGAGAGAGAGAGAGAGAAATTACGCGACTGACAGAGAAAAAGAAAAAAAGAGAGAGAGAGAAAGGAGAGGAACAGAGAATTTACGGCGCAGTGTACTGATTTTACGATAACATTTTGCAACATTATTAGCCACGCTCCCCTGTAGCAGTAGAAAATTAATTCCCCGCGTAATAATGACCGTGACATTGAACCATTAATGAGAAGAGAGAGAGAAAGAGCCGAGCCTACAGGCCAGAAGAGAGTAGGGAATGAGATATAGAGGGTTTGGGAGGGGGAGAGGGGGTTCCTTAAAGAGAACACGAGGGAATAAATACAAAAAGACGATAAGCATTCAGTTTACAGAGATATCACGTTGCATTATATGGGGGAGTAAAAAATAAGTCAGCTAAATGAATAAAAAAGAGAAGGAAAAAGAATCAATAAACGAGGCCAAAAAACAGAACAAAATACAGCCGGCGTAGTCGTGCGCACGGCAGACACTATAAAAGTTGCTAAGGTTTCCTGAGAACTGTAACGAGACACTGAGGAAGTGCATTGAAAGTTGTTTGGCAGAGGACGAGGAGGGAGGTGCACTAAAAAAGTTGGCAGTGGATGCTTTTGGAGATAAGGGGGAGAGGCATCAAGGTCGGCCGTGTTCATGAGGCAAAATACATAACACAGATGCGTGTTCAGTCTCAAGAGGCAACGTGCTTAAATAAAAGCAGTCTTGTGTTCAGGATCAAGCACATATCGAGTAAAACCAGTCATTTCTCCAGAAGAAATATATCTGGTTTGTTCACTTATGAATATAGGTAACGATTATGATACAATACGTAGTCATACTTTAGCAAGCAAAATTGGCTTGTTTATTTGATTATCTATAAATGGAAATATTGACTATGGGACAATAATGTGATTTTTTTTAGTAAACAAGATTAGAATGGAAAAAAGTAGATTCATTACGAATCAATTAACGATCTTCTGAAGTCTGCACGAAGGGCTGCCCCAACCTTTAATAACCTGTATTTTTTCCACAAACAGTCACGCGAGATAAATCAAATCAGGGCGTCTATGGGGAGTGAGAGCGGGTAACTTTACCCTGCGACTTAAATCAATTTTAATTAGAGAGGACTTGGAGTCCTGTCAACCTCCGCTTCGACAACTCTTGGGCTGAAAGTTGAACCTCGGGCTCCGTTTCTCAATATAGTCTTATGATCTGATCCTAATAACGAGTTCTTTAAACCGCTAAGAAGGATATAGGAGGCTCATCTTCATTGTTTGTGTACTGCAGCATTACAGATCAAACGTACACGTACACAGTTTATATATACACACACATATATATATATATATATATATATATATATATGATATATATATATATATATAATATGTAAATATATATATATATGTATATATATATATATATATACTATATATATATATATATATATATATATATATAATATATATATATATATATATATATATATATATATATACGTATGTGATATATTATATTATATATATATATAAATTATTATATACGTGTATATATTCACATATATATACATATAGTATATATATATATATACGTATGATTATATATATATAATATATATATATATATATATATATATATATACACAGATATATACATATACGTACATATATACACGTATATACATAATAAGTATTATTTGAAACGAGGAGCTTTTAGCCTTAAGGCTCTTTATGTCTCGCCCTACAATCAAAGACAGCAACTTATTTCAAGACTCGAGGATGCCGTGTCCGGACGGAGGAGACGTCTATCAGCAGCAGCACGCAAAGCGGCCACAATTGTGCAATTTGAGTGGCAAGGGTCAGGGTCAGGAAGGAGGACAGGGACTCGCTTTATCAATTTGGAAACCGCGACAAGAGACAGAAGGCGTTGGGTTACCAACAAGATGTTGAATCGAATCTTTCATTCGGAGGCTGTGAGCTGCTCTGCTTCGCATCAGTATGGTATAGCTGGGCGCTTCGCCTCAGGCTTTTTTTCAAGCACACTATCAAAGGGATGTATACATGCACTGGTTCATCTTAAATCCTCGTCTTACACAAAGAAGTCTGTTTTTGTGTGTGACATAACGTAAAAGGGCCGAATTTAGACTAGTGCT
>NC_061107.1:133337342-133339842 GCF_015104395.2 Macrobrachium nipponense | reverse complement strand
ATGGGGCAGGAGGAGGTTAAGGAGATGAAGGGGGGGAGGGGAGGGTCTAGGGTGGCTGTGAAAGGAGGAAGGTAACAAAGCAAGGGAGGGGAAGAGGTGCCGCCAGAAACGGAGATCTCGCACAAAATAAAACTCACAGACATCAAAAGCATACTGAAGATTCACAAGGACATCCGCTACCCCTTAATAAACAATCGTGCCCCTTGATTAAACTCGACCGCTGAGCGAGGAATCTCGATCAGTTAGTTAGAAAAAACAAATCTAAGATTCTTTTAATCTTTTACCATGTTTATCCTTACTTTGAATCAATAATAGTAGGAACTACTTACCTTTGCACATTATTGCAAGAACATGAAACGCCGAAACTATCAGACTAAATCCTTTTTACTTTCAATTTAACGCACTATCGTATACAAAAACACGCACGAATCATATATATATATATATATATATATATATATATATATATATATATATATATATATATATATATATATATATATATATATATATATATATATATATATATATATATATGATCGTATATATATGATCATATATATATATATATATATATATATATATATATATATATATATATATAATATATATATATGATACTATATATATGATCATATATATATATATATATATATATATATATATATATATATATATATATATATATATCTATATATATATATATATATATATATATATATATATATATATGTATGTATGTATGTATATATATACATATGTATAGCTACAAATGACCTTTAATATCCAATTCGCTCTACCTCGCAATGAGTATATTTTGTACATTTTCATATACGTTAACCGAAGGGAAATTTTTTACTTCATAATAATTTCGCTGGGCGCTGGTTCGAACCCTCGAGAGGACGAAATTATTATCAAATAAAAAATTCCCCTTAGGTTTACATACATGAATATATATATAATATATATATATTAATATATATATATATACATATATATAATATATATATATATATATATATATATATATATATATATATGTATATATATATATATATATTATATATTAAATATATATATATTATATATATATATATTCATAATATATATATTTTTCTGAATCACATCGGGATGATCGAACTCAGGTCTCTCATATGAAATGTGCGTGTGCGCGCGTGCGTGTACGCGTATGTAATTTTTACTGTAATCTAGGTGGTCTGTGAAGCCTAAAAGGTCCATAAAACACCGTGAACACAACAAAACCGTATATCTCGTTTGACAAAGTTTCATTCTTGATCACTGTGATGAGGTTGTTAAAGTCGCGAGTTTATTGAGAAAGTTCAGGAAAAAGCTTCATGTTGTGTACAAGACCTTCAAGACAGCTCAATACAAGTAATTTAGATGCAGCGTAAATTTGCGGTATGATGTAGCATGTAATTTGTTAGGAGCTATCAGAAATCGCTATGATAATAGCGAAGCTTGTGGAGAAAGTTGGTGCCAGAGTGCCTGTAAGACGGAGTGATGTTTCCATTGTCCTTCAATGGAGTAATAAGAGTAGGGGAAACAAAAGACTTACAACTTCTGCGATGAGAAAAGGAATCGGGTATTAAATGCGGAGTGGTTGATATTGGCAGGTGATACATTTACCCTTAGAGAAAGTGAAATGAATTAGTGATTCATAATTGATCCCCATTCATTCGGTAAAGTTCATTCTTATAGGAAATTTAGTTAGTAAAATGAGGCCAAAGTCATTCCTTGGGACACTTAAGTAAGTTTCATTCCAGCCGACACTCGCGTGTGAGTATACCAATTCTGGGATAGTGTACAGAAACTGAAGATACCTGTAAAAGAGGTTTGAAATGTTTGTCAGGTTATAACAGTAAGAACGATTTCTAACAAGAAAAAGATTGTGAAAATAAACGAACCCCAGGATAATGGAGAAATGCTTTTCAGCGTGGATTTGAGGAAACTGGAAGTGACTGAATCTTACAAGTGCTTGAAAGTAAATGTAATGGTTGACAGTAGTTTGAGAGAAATGGTAAGTCATGCACTCACAAGGAAGAGATAATGCAAAGAAAGTAACAGGATTTCAGCTACATTTTCAAAGAGCAGAAAAACGTGAGGGTAGTTTAATTAATTTTTCAATGCCCAGTATGGTTAATCAGACACGTGATACGTTTCAACGAAAATGTCTTACATAACCTTCGGTTGAGGCATAGGTATCAGATTATTCCCCTTTTAAGCCAGTCTCTACATGGAACACTTGAAACTGAAATTTTGACTGTTATCAGACCCAAAGCATGATTTGACTGCGATAGTCAATGACATTTTCACATAATTAGGATGTTAGCTGGTGAGATTTTGACGTTTTATTTCTAAGAAACTCATTTCTCTAGCTCCTGTTATAAAATCTAAAAACGAAAAAGAAAAAAGTCGAAATTAGTCTGCTTAGATATATTCATGATCAGACAATCGTTTGAATATAATTTCATCTTTTACA